>NW_017698900.1:0-2587 GCF_001879085.1 Nicotiana attenuata | reverse complement strand
GGTTGGCTTTTAAATAATAAAGTGAGATGAGCCTCGCCAAATAGAACACACAAATTGCGGGGCCCTCATTAATTGCTTATATCAAAATGATTAGAATCCGAGGCGTGCCATTTAGCAAAATTTCATGGCCCTCGCAAAGCCAAACGCGTAGGTGCTTTAGGCGCATACTTTAATAATATTACTTCCCTAAATTCGGGTGCACATTGATGTGACCCAAATCCAAATCTCAACGAAGTCGAAATGTGCTAACAATCACGGGTGCACTGGTGCGACGTGATTTGAGGCACATTTTCACGACGTTGCAATTCGTTTAAAAATCAAATAAAAATAAAAGTAAAAGCGGTTTACTAATAAAAGCACATAAGCTAGAACATATTTCGAAATCAGATAAAATCAAATACAACAGTTGAGCAACCGTGCTAGAACCACGGAACCCGGGAATGCCTAACACCTTCTCCCGGGTTAACAGAATTCCTTACTCGGATTTCTGGTTCGCTGACTGTTAACAGAGTCATAATTTCCTTGGATCGGGATTCAACAGGTGACTTGGGACACCATTAATCTCCCAAGTGGCGACTCTGAATATTAATAATAAATCCCGTTCCGATTGTCACTTCAAGTTGGAAATAACTCCCTTTATTATACCCTTGCAGGTGTAGTAGATAAAAAGGAGGTGTGACAGCTCTGGCGACCCTGCTGGGGATCGAACCCAGAATCTCTGGTTCAGGGTTCAGAATTCGAGCTTAGATATATTGTTGTATTTGGCTTTATCTGATTTTCCTACATGTTTCATGCTAAATGTGCAAAGTGTTGCTTTTTACTGCTTTGATATTATCTGAATTGTATAAACTGTGCCGAAACCTTTCTCTTCTCACCTCCGGGGATGTGCTTACTGGTTGAGACTCCCTATTCTGTTAGTGTCAATTCACTGAAATAAGAAAGAGGCCGGATAAGTTACTAAGCCGGATGGCCTTTTGGTTCCCGGTACGTAGCCCCCTCCTCGACTCGAGTTGTCCGCTCGGGTACACAGTCTAGAACCTATACCCAGGTTTTGAACCTAGAAGAACTTGACTTCATGCCGGATCCCTAGTAGGAACGCTTATCTGCATCACATGCATTTTGACTTAGGGGACTCAACACAGGGGTTGGGTCCGTCTAGGACAGGTGCACCCGGAATAATGGACCATCCTGATGCATCCTATTTGTGCATTTATCTGTTTTGGACTCACGTGCTGACCGGCTTTGAATATTTGGGAAAAACCAAAAGAGAGAGAAAAAGAGAAATAGCAGTGTGGAGAGTTAATTACCTATACGAGAAAAAACCAATGGCCAAGTAGTGCCGAAATGCTGCCGGATTTTTTTTAGAAAATGAAAGAAAAAGAAAGTAGTTTGTTTTGTTAGTGGAAAAGAAAAACAAAAAGAGTTTTATTTTCAAATTAGTTCGTTTTATTTGCCACTAAAAAGAAAAAAAAGGGAAAGAGTCTTGTTTTCAGAAAGGTGAATTCGCCAACAAAAACCAGGAAAAAAAAGAAGAGAAAACAAGTCTTATTTTCAACTTAGGAGTGTTTTCAAAATAGTTAGATTTATTTGCCCGAACTACGCAGGTTTGATTCTCACCGGATGTGAGATACGTAGGCAACCCTCATCGGGTCCAACCTCCCCTTTGCAAAAATGGCCAAAAATGTCAATTTTATTTTTGTTTTGGTTATAAATAAATCGGGTGATGCCGTTTTGCCAAAATAGCCGAATGTCCCCAAACGGGCGCCGGAAGGCTGTTTGTGCAAAACGGCCATCTTGAGTCATTTCCCAACGGTCAACGGGTACAGCCTCAAAGTCTTCTCCCCGAAGTGCTGAAAGGCCGTAACTGCCAGAACCGGCCGTTTGTTTTGAAACTGGAAATTTGAACAAAAATAGTGTTATTTGTTTTTCTTTTTAGGTCAAATAAGTTATTAAATCACCTTAATAAATGTGCAGGATGAGCACGACTCAAAATGAACCCTTTTCAATCATGCATAAAATCCCTTTGGAGTTACGTTTATGGTGGAATGATTTGGGCAAAGAAGGGCAAGATGCGGTCAAGAAACATTTGAAATGGCTTACCGGTCTGCTTGATATTGCGCCTCGGGGAGATATTATTAGAGCACTGGTTACATGTTGGGACCCCGCACATAATGTGTTCCATTTTTCGGATTTTGAGCTTACCCCAAAATTGGAGGAAATAGCTGGCTACATTGGAAAGGATGAGGTTCCGTTGAGGCACAAATATTTGGTTGCTCCCAGAGTTGTAGCTGTACACAAGTTTTTAGACTCCTTGAAAATAGTCAGGGCCGTCCATAACCCAGACCTGGCAAATGGCTTTTGTACTCTAAGCTTCATATATCATCGCTACGGTCATATCGGGGGGTTTAACAACCCAGAAAGTAAGATATGTAGCAAAGGAAACCGCCAGAAGTGGGAGGAGCATCGATGTTTCGCTTTTATGGTGGCTTTCTTGGGGCTTTTAATATTTCCAAGGAAGGATGGGAACATTGATATAAAAATAGCTGGGGTTGTCAGTACATTAATCACTCAAGCAAAAAGTACACTT
>NW_017698899.1:0-2587 GCF_001879085.1 Nicotiana attenuata | reverse complement strand
AAGGAAAGTAAAATACAATATCTGTCCGAAATATAGTGGACAGGGAATAAATAATAAAATACTGAAAGGAACTACACTGGCTGCGGGTCGTCTCGAACAATGCAGCTCACCTAGTCCCAGAGTCATCCATGCTGCCACGCCCAGTAGGCTGCTAGAGTATACATACCTGTGCAACAAAAATGCACAGAAGTGTAGCATGAGTACGTAATCAACGTGTACTCAGTGAGTATCCCGCCTAATCCTGAAGGGGTAGAGACGAGATGGTCAACTTTGACGCTCTCTAACGATCCAATAATGATTCATCCTTAATATGTCCATACTAAACAGTGGATTTATTTTATAAACATGATTCTAATCCAGCTGGAGAAAACAAGTAAACACATAATTCCTTCATAGATAAATTTCCAGAATTTCTCTTTAAATATAATCCAAATATTTTTAAGCCACAAAAGGGCAATAATAACTTAATGAAGTTCAAGACAACAACACGGACATGCGCAAATCATGCCGAGGTCGACGGCCCGCTCCAACAGAAATGTAAGTTTGTGCACTGCCGAGGGTCGAGCGGCACGAACCATAGATGCATCTATTCTCACCGAGGCGTATGGCCCGTTCCATAAATAAGCACATATCCTGCTCGCGAATCATCCATGCGACGCAGGCACACATAAAATACATGCTCAAGTAGGAAATTAAGAGCTTATCGGGGATAATCAACCAAATAGACAAATTTCTCTTTTTAACATTTTAGTGAAAATTTAATATTAAATCTCTTTTTAAATTCCTTTACCAATTCAAGGTGATTGAAACACTTCAAACTATCAATGGGTTCACAGTAATCCAAGTATAACATGCTTTTGGGTCCTAACTACCCGGACAATAGCATAATAGTAGCTACGCACGGACTCTCGTCACCTCGTGCGTACGTAGGCCCCACAAATAGGAGCACATAACCAATTTAACTCACCTATGGGGTAAATTCCCCCTCACAAGATTAGAAAGGAGACTCACCTCGCTCCGAAGATCCACAACTGGCATTCTACATTCTTCCGAAGACTTGCACCAACGCACAATGCTCCAAAACTAGCCAACGATCATACAAATCCATTAATATATGCTCAATTATACTTTACAACCCAATTTATAACAATTCCTAACCCCGAACGAAAAGTTGACAAAAATGCCCTCGGGCCCACGTGCCCGGAATCCGAAATTTCTCGAAGATAAAGTTTACCCATGACCTTAGGAACTCAAATATATGATTTTCTCCTAATTTCATACTCAAAATCGTGGTCAAATTCGAAGAAATGTAAATTCATAGGTTTTCCACCAAAACCCCAAATTTCTATAATTTCCTTGCCTAAATCCATGTATAAACCTTGTATTTAACTCAAAGCTAGCATAAATTACTTACCTCATGACAAGTGACGAAAATGGCACCTCCAAGCTGCTCCCCATCGACTCCAATGGAAGAAAAATGGGGTTGAAATGAACTCAACCCCGAACTTAAAACAAGTCTCTGCCTTCAGTCGTTTCCGCTTCTGCGGAAATTTTACCGCTTAAGCGGTTCCGCTTCTGCGGATATCTTGCCGCTTCTGCGGCTCCCATCCACGTCCAGGCCTTCCGCTTCTGCAGTTCTCCACATCACAGGTGCGGTCCGCTTCTGCGGAAACCCAACCGCATCTGCGGATCCCTGCAGCTCCAACCAAAACCGCTTCTGCGGTTACTTCCTCGCTTCAGCGGGGCCGCTTCTGCGGTCCCATTTCCACAGAAGCGGAAATACCAGCAACCAGCAACACCATCCTTCCCAAAAATCCATTTTTCGATCCGTTAACCACCCGGAATCCACCCGAGGTCCCCGGAATCCGTTAACGTCCAGGCCTTCCGCTTCTGCGGTTCTCCAATTTATAACAATTCCTAACCACACTGAAATGCACTTCAAGCCAAACTTATGAAATTCCTTCTAAAATGCTAACTTCCACAATAGGCGCCAAAATGCTCCCGGGTTATCCAAAACCCGAACCGGGCATACGCCCAAGCCCGAAATCTTCATACGAACCTGCTGGAACCTTCAGATCCTGATTCCGAGGTCGTTTACTCAAAAACCCATTCCTAGTTCATTCTTTCAACTTCAAGCTTCTCAAATGAGAATTCTCTTTCTAAATCAACTCTGAACTTCCCGGAACTTAATTCCGACCACGCGTACAAGTCATAATACCTGAAATGAAGCTGTTCATGGCCTCCGACTGCTGAACAGAGCGCTAGGACTCAAAACGACCGGTCGGGTCGTTACATTCTCTCCCACTTAAACAAACGTTCGTCCTCGAACGTGCTGAGAACTATGCTGGAGTAGTCTGAAATCACTGTTTAACACCTCGTGCACCTTCCCGTGCTACCACAACTCAGTTGAGCACATCAGCTCGATCAAATTCTAAAGATATTCCCTTTTTATTAAAGCAAATAAGCCTTAGGGCACAATTCCAACATCCAGAATTCTATGCCCGACCTGCTTCCAACATACAATCACCAAATCGATCACTACATGCTGTACCCAAACATGACTGCATATCTTTGCTGAATTTGCACT
>NW_017698898.1:0-2587 GCF_001879085.1 Nicotiana attenuata | reverse complement strand
GTTTCCACGGCCTCTCTTTTCAGCAGCTTTGTGTCCACTTCGATTCTCAACCGAACAATGAGATCTTCAAGGGACATCTCCTTGCGTTTGTGTTTCAAGTAGTTTTTGAAGTCCTTCCACAAAGGAGGCAACTTCTCAATCATCGCTGCTACTTGAAATGCTTCATTGATAACAAGACCTTCAATGAAATTTCTATTAGTAAAAATACCAAGATTACTACTTTCAACATCAATATTAATTTGAGTTATACCTTCAGCAAGGAGATCGTGAATAATCACTTGCAATTCCTGGACTTGGGTAATAACAGACTTGCTATCTACCATTTTGTAGTCCAAAAACTTTGCAGCAACAAACTTTTTCAACCCGGCATCTTCGGTTTTGTATTTCTTTTCAAGCGCAGTCCACAGTTCCTTTGACGTTTCCACGCCACTGTAGATGTTATACAAAGCATCCTCCAGCCCGCTTAGAATATAATTCTTGCACAAAAAATCTGAATGCTTCCACGCCTCAATCACGAGAAAGCGTTTAGTTTCTGGAGTTTCGTCGGACAGCACAGGAACATCTTCCTTGATGAACTTCTGGAGACTTAGAGTAGTCAAATAGAAGAACATCTTTTGCTGCCAGCGCTTGAAATCAATCCCGGAAAATTTTCCGGGTTTCTCCGCCGGTGCCAATGCTGCCGGTGTCGTTCGACTTGTTGAGGCATTGGCAGTCACCATTGGAACAGCTTGGTTCTCATTTTCATTAGTTATTTCTGTAAAAGAATGACACAAACGTTAAAATCACGTAGATTTTAATAGAGTACAAAACCACAAAGGTTTTACTCTTCCAGAAACAGTAAGTACAAATACAGAAATCAAATTAAATTCCTTAAGCTTGTTAGTAGACTGTATTTGTAAAATAATTCTGGAAATATAAATGAGTATAAACAGAAATGAACATAAACAGAAATGACATAAAACCAATTCGAGCCCACTGAATTCACAGTGTTTCCTTAAGGAATTTAATCCCCTCCTAGTACCCAAGGTTATGGATTATTTCCTCCCAGGATAGAACGAATTACACACTGGTGTAGTGGTACTTCAAACCCCAGTGTTTCAGCGAACACAAAGTTCGGTAGCAA
The DNA here is from genome assembly GCF_001879085.1 of Nicotiana attenuata. Lineage (NCBI taxonomy): Eukaryota > Viridiplantae > Streptophyta > Magnoliopsida > Solanales > Solanaceae > Nicotiana > Nicotiana attenuata. Next base: position 1,464 of record NW_017698898.1, on the reverse strand, counting down.
ATCACACTTACTTTTTGCTTTGTTTGATGCTAAAAGTATGCAGAAGAAGGAGAAGAAACTCAGAAAATCGTAGTCAAATTCTGAGCAGAATAGTGTTGTATTTATAGCCAAAGTTAGGCTGAAATCTGAAGAGGTGCAACTCTTCAGAATGGTTGTTTATGCAAAACGCCCACAGCATAAATGCCATTACATAAATGGTCATTTACTCAATAATAAAGAGGGAAAACAAAGAGGGAAAATTGAAGAGGGTAGTTACTTTTCTGTTACCAAAACAGAAAAATGGATTGGATTTAATATTAATATTTAATATTAATATTTTGTTATTAAAACAAATATTTAATAACATTTCTGTTAATATTTTACTATTAACAAATAAATTTGGTCCAAAAAGAATCCGAATCCGAAGCCGAAGCCGAAGCCGAAGCCGTAGCCGTAGCCGTAGCCGAAGCCGAAGCCGAAGCCGAGCCGAGCGAGCGACGACGACGACGGCGCGAGGCTTGCCTTCTTCTCAACTCTTTAAGAGCTAGAAGAAGAGCAATTGCTTATATACCCATAAAAAACCTCTTCCTCTTCCAATATGGGACAATGCCCATTTGCCAAGGGGGGGAACTTAAAATTTCACTCAAAAATTTTATGTCCCTCCATTTCCCATTCACCCTTTTTTTAAGTATTTAATATTAATTAAACACATCCAAAACCCAACAATCCCCCACATGAATGGGGAATGGCTATATCACGGAAGTATGCATGAAAAACTGTGTGATTCGCAAGTAAGGATTAATTGCATCTGGATAAGTAGGTTTCCCTTTGAACTTTCCGTAGTGAACTTATGTCGGATATACTCGATCAATCGGTAGATTTGATATCTTTGAACCGTCGAACTTTAGTGTATACCTAGACAACCACAAGTCACACAACCAACCCTTAACCGTCTTTGGTTCTCATTGTTGTGTTCTTTTCAGCCATGAAAACCGCCTGGTTTCATAAGTGCGTAGAGAACTGGCCTTACAATGTTCTCATTGAAGCGGCTTCCACTTCACACTTACAATAGGTGATTCCTAAACGTGTAATCCTTTATATTGACACCATTTGATAACTGCCACATCAAACTTAGGTAATCATTAAAGAACGTGTAAAGTTCTATCCTTGTTACTGAACATTGTCTTCATCACGAGAAGGGACCAAAGATTTTACTTTGACAATGTTGAACCGGTCAATCACAACTTTGTTTGAGCTCCTTGAACCTAGATCTCGGAACATCCAAAATTCTAGGTAGAGTTACCGCCATGTTGACTTGTCCTCGGCCATAGTCCCATTCCCTTAGATGAATTTTCAACTCCCTCTCTAGTTAAGCCTTTTGTAAGCGGATCCGCCACATTATCCTTTGATCTTACATAATCAATAGTGATAATTCCACTAGAAAGTAGTTTTCTAATGGTGTTATGTCTTCGTCGTATATGACAA
>NW_017698897.1:0-2587 GCF_001879085.1 Nicotiana attenuata | reverse complement strand
TTAAACGATAACGAGAGTGTCATTTCTCTTATTGTAGACTAAGGAGCCGTGAAATTGCATAGCTTGAGGTTGGGAAGAATATACAAGGTATGTTAAGGCACTTCCTTCTTTTTTTTGGCATGATCTAATATGAAATTAATACGCTATTTCATAATGAATCTACTCCTAGCAACTAAGGTTGTCCATGTTGTTCTTTCCGTACAAATTTATTCTAAGAAAGTATGTATGACCGTTGAGTCCTAGTGAAGTTCATATTGATGGTATGATGTCCATAATGTTAGTCGATGGTGCAATGACCTTATGTCACTCCAAAAGGTTTAGAACGTGACTCCATGAGTCCAGCATGCATTATATATGTATCTACTTTACTCTACCGAGCCGCGCTATAGTCGGCCGGGTATGGCACCTATTGTGCAACCACTGATCAGTTGGGTTTACCGAGCTCCACGTGGCCGGGTACGATTCTACTTTTACTTACCGAGTCCTCTTTGAGGCCGGGTATGATATGATGATGATGATGCCCACAGAGGCGTATGTTTTTAAAAGTTTATGTATATATATGTATTATGCATTTCATGTCAGTAGTCCCCAGAGGCACTCAGATGTTACAGGTTGTATCTCCTCTATCTCTCTTTACGTTACTGATCTTGTTTATGCTTTCTTGCCTTACATACTCGGTACTTTATTCGTACTGACGTCCCTTTTGCCTGGGGACGCTGCGTTTCATGCCCGCAGGTCCCGATAGACAGGTTGACATTCCTCCTAGTAGGCTATCAGCTCAGCGAAGGTGTTGGTGTACTCCACTTGCTCCGGAGTTGCCTATTTGGTCAGTATGCTTTGGATATGTATTGATTGGTATGGCGGGGCCCTGTCCCGACCTTTATGATTTTATGTACTCTTATAGGCTTGTAGACAGATGTCAGGTGTATGGATACTTGTATGGCCTTGTCGGCCTATCTCTTGAGTTTACAAATGGTCATGTCGGCCTTATAGGCCCGTATATCACATGTATAAGTTTGTATATCATGTTCGGTCATCATATGTTGAGTATTCCATTATGTTTTATTCTTGTTATCTCATGACATGTTTTCTATCTCATTTACCCTTGATAGTATGATAAGAAAGATATGTTACGTTGGTACTCGGTTGAGTAAGGCACCGGGTGCCCGTCGCGGTCCTTCGGTTTGGGTCGTGACAATGACCCTATGCGTTCGCGTCACACAGGTCGCGTTCGCGATGAGCAATACCCCTAGGCTCCGCGTTCGCGACTATGGCTTTGCGTTCGCGAAGAAGAAGCTGGACACCTGGGATCTTTGCTTTACGCATTCGCGAGGGGTACCACGCGAATGCGAAGGGCAAAATCCCTGGGCACTGACTGCAGAAAATCTACAACTTTTCTTAAACTCAAAACTTCCCGAAACACATCCGAAACACACCCGAGCCCTCAGGGCTCCTAACCAAACATAGGTACTAGCTCAACAACATCATACGAACTTATCCGTGCGATCAAATCACCAAAATAACATCATTATCAACAAATTACACCTCAAAACCAAAGCATTTTTCTCAAACTTCTTAAAATATCAACTTTAGAAATTCAAGTTCGAATCACGTCAAACGACGTCCGTTTTTCACCAAACTTTACAGAAACATCTTAAATCATATATAAGACCTGTACCGGGCTCCGGAACCAAAATACGGGCCCGATACCAACACGTTCTAATCAAATTTCATTTCAATTTTCCTTAACAATTTTAGAAAAACAATTTCCTTTAAAAATTCATTTCTCGGTCTCGGGACCTCGAAATTCGATGCCCGAGTCCCATATTTTCCAACTGACCTTCCGGGACCGTCAAATCATGGGTCCGGGTCCGTTCACCAAAAATGTTGACTGAACTCAAATTAATTCATTTTATAGTCAAAATTTATCATTTTTCACAGATTTTCATATATAAGGTTTCCGGCTACGCACCCGGACTGCGCATGCAAATCAAGGTGGCCCTAAATGAGGTTTTCAAGGCCTCGGAAGCACAGAATTTAAAATAAAACGTCCTCACATTCTCCACCTCTAAAACAACCATTCGTCCTCGAACGGACAGAAGAAAGAAGTACCTGAGTCGGGGAAAAGATGGGGATAACAGCTCCGCATATCGGACTCGGACTCCCAGGTCGATGCCTCACGAGGCTGACCTCTCCACTGAACACGAACAGAAGGAAAACTCTTCGATCTCAACTGACGAACCTGCCAGTCTAGAATAGCCACCGGCTCCTCCTCGTAAGACATGTCCTTGTCCAACTGGACAGTGCTGTAATCTAACACATGGGATGGATCGCCGTGATACCTCCGAAGCATGGACACATGGAACACTGGATGCACGGCTGATAAGCTCGGCGGCAATGCAAGTCTATAAGCCACCTCTCCCACTTGATCAAGAATCTCAAATGGACCAATGAACCTAGGGCTAAGCTTGCCCTTCTTCCAAAATCTCATCATGCCCTTCATAGGCGACACTCGGAGTAATACCCGCTCACCGACCATAAAAGCCACATCTCGAACCTTGCGGTCAGCATAGCTCTTTTGCCTGGA
>NW_017698896.1:0-2587 GCF_001879085.1 Nicotiana attenuata | reverse complement strand
ATGAGGAGCTTATGTGATACTTTCAAGAGGCATTTGGAATGATTTATGAGCAAGAACGACCCCTCGGAGCTGATTGCGCGCAAGGACGAGACAAAGAAATGGAAGAAATGATGGCCCAGATGCGCGAGCAGACGCGCGAACTCATGCGCGAGCTCGCGCGTGTTAGGGGGCTGAGGCAGAATGTTAGAGAAAACGCGCGAAGTTATGCGTGAAGTAGTGCGCGAGCTCGCGCGTTTCCCAGTCCGGAAAAGAATTGTTCAGGGGTAAAATTGGAAATCTGGAGAGAAACCCACTTAACCTATATAAACTCAAGCTCGCCCAAGGTTAATTGAAAAAGTTTTTCATAGGCTAGTGCAAGGTATCAAGAGGCAAGAGGCAAGGAGGAGATTTGACCATCAAGTTCTTGTTCTCTTCTCTTTGTTTTTGCTATTTGTGATGAAATTGAACCCTGTTGTGTTAAACATTAGTATGAGTAGCTAAAACCCATTATTCTGGGGTCATGGGTGAAACATGAAAGTTGTTGTTTGATGTTTAATTCGACGAAGTTGGTTTGTCATATTGGATTGTTTATTTAATTCTAATTTTAATTATTTTGCTGAGTAGCTAACAGTGAAATACTATCTACGAATCTAGAGTTGAACTCGAAAGTGGGAACTTTAGATTGCATATAGAATTAAATAGAGCAGGTTCTTGAACCCGGGCCTCAGGGAACGGATTCGCAATTGAGATAGACATATACCCAATTGCCTTGCTTGGTTGGAATACATGAATTGTAAAGGCGTTCTTGTTAATCTTAATTCCATATACATATAGGCATTGAGTTAGCTTGAATAGGCGAGTAAGAACTCGACAGACTCTTATGAGTAATATAAACCCTGTCAATCAACAATCCAGATAAATCAATTAGTCATTTTAAGCCAAGAACACAACACGATTGTTAACTAGCCTGTGACCCTGGAATATCCTCTCCTACTGTTTGTTACGTGAACTTGCTACTCATTTGGTTAATTGCTCTAGTTAGATTATTTCTTGATAGTTAGGTAGTAAAACAGTTACACCTCGATTTTGTGAAAAACCTCTTGGATAAATAAAGTAATTGGGTTGAATCAGTCAACAGCTAATCGTAAGTCTTCGTGGGAACGATACTCTACTCACTACTCTATTACTTGACGATCACGTGCACTTTCGTGAGTGTTTTTGGTCGCAACAAGTTTTTGGCACACGTGAGTGTTTTTGGTCGCAACAAGTTTTTGGCGTCGTTGCCGGGGACTTAGAAATTAATTGCTTGATTGAGTTGAGCTTTTATTATTATTTATTCGAGTTTTAACTTTCAATTCACTTTGTTTGTGCTAATACAGGATTTTCTATTGAATGCGAAGAAGTAGAAGCGCAAACAATCTCCTTCCTCTCGATCCCGAAATTGAACGAACACTTCACAGATTGAGGGGGGAGGTGGACGCCAGAACCAGAATTGAAAAAGAATTGGACATCGTAGTTCAACCATAGCCAATTGAGATGGCAGGTAATGAGGAACGCGCGGTGATTGAAGCCGCAAGGCCCAGTCTGGCCAATATGACTCAGGCTATCGTGAAGCTTGATATCACTAGGCACTTTGAGCTGAAACAATACATGGTGCAGCTGATCCAGTCCACAGGGCAATTTGTGGGTCTACCTCATGAAGACCCGCAGAGGCATATTCAGAATTTTCTGGAAATTACGGATACTTACAACTATTCGAACGTTTCCAAGGACTATGTCAGACTGACACTTTTCCCCATTTCTCTGATCGGGGAAGCTAAGGAGTGGTTGAATAAGGAGCCAGCTAATTTAATCCGCACTTGGGATGATCTGGCAAGGAAATTCTTAATCAAGTTTTTCCCCACCAAGAAAATAAAGGTGTTGAGGAGTCAAATTCTTGGGTTCGAACAACGAGCTGGCGAGACACTTCGTCAAGCATGGGAAAGGTACAAGAAGATGCTCAGAGACTTCCCTCACCATTGCCAGACGGACGAGGTATTGGGTCACACTTTTGTAGATAGGCTAGATGATGCTTCAAAGATGAATCTCGATTCAGCTTGTGGGGGTAGTTGCATGGCCAAACCGTACAGTGAAATCCAACTCTTGCTGAATAACTTCACTGCTAATGATAATAACTAGCAAGGTGATGGTGACTCACGAAAGGCAGTTAAGCAAAAATCAGCTGGGTTACTTGAGCTCGACGAGTCAGCAATGAGAGCCGAAATTGCAAAGCTGGCCAATCAGATGACTAGGATAACAATGCAGCAGCCACAACCAATGCAACGGGTACAACAGATGACTATTTGCTGCGAACTATGTGGTGACAGTCATATGAGTGATATGTGCCCCACGAATCCAGAATCCATCTATTATGTGGGGCAACAAAACAGGGGCCGACCGAACCAGCATGCACAATACGGGAATTCTTACAATCCAAATTGGAGGAATCATCCCAACTTCTCATGGGGTGGAAATCAGCAGAATCAGAATCAGTATAGACCCCAAAGGGGTTTCAATCAGCCTCAGAGACCACCCCAACAAATGGAAGAGAGCACAAATGATTTACTAA
>NW_017698895.1:0-2587 GCF_001879085.1 Nicotiana attenuata | reverse complement strand
GGCGGTGGCAATTCTTGGATGGCTTTGATCTTTGATGGGTCCAATTCTATTCCTCGAATGCTTACGATGAAACCCAGCAGTTTTCCGGCAGGAACCCCGAATGCACATTTGGCAGGATTCAATTTCAGATTGTACCTTCTCAGTCTGTTGAAGAATTTTCTCAGATCTTCCATATGATCAGCGGCTTTCTTGGATTTTTTGATGACGTCGTCCACATATACTTCGATCTCCTTGTGTATCATGTCGTGAAAGATAGTAGTCATGGCTCTCATGTAGGTGGCGCCAGCATTCTTCAACCCAAATGGCATCATTTTGTAGCAATACATTCCCCACGGCGTGATGAAAGCCGTTTTCTCTGCATCCTCCTCACCCATCCATATCTGATGATACCCGTCGAAATAATCAACAAAAGACTGCAACTCATTCTTGGCACAATTGCCGATGAGAATGTGTATGTTTGGCAATGGGAAGTCGTCTTTGGGACTGGCCCGGTTGAGATCCCGGTAGTCGACACAGATTCTGACCTTCCCGTCCTTCTTTGGTACTGGCACGATGTTGGCTAACCATGTCGGATATTCCACTACCTTGAGAACCTTGGCTTTGACTTGCTTAGTGACCTCTTCTTTGATTTTCAAACTCATGTCGGGTTTGAATTTCCTGAGCTTCTGCTTTTACTGGCGGACAAGTCGGGTCTGTTGGCAGTTTATGAGCTACAATGGATGTGCTGAGGCCAGTCATATCATCATACGACCAGGCAAATATGTCCTCATACCCTTTCAAAAATTCCGTATATTCTTCCCTTTCTGATGGTGACAGGTGAACACTGATGCGAGTTTCTTTGATGTTCTCTGTATCTCCCAAATTAATGACCTCAGTTTCTTCCAGGTTGGACTTAGGTCTGTTCACAAAATTCTCAACCTCTCTAACGACCTCTTCTGTTATATCATCATCTTCTGAGTCTATATCCGTTTGTTGCATTATTTTATCGCATTTCACATTCGTCAGTTCATCAAGATAAGTAATAGTAATGCTATGTAAATAAAGTAAATGATAGAGAAAAATAATAAGAGCAAAATTTATAAGAAACTGAAATACTTTGATAAATTCCATAATTGTTTTGAACATTGGAGCTCTTATTTTCGAAATTAAAAATGCGGAAAGAAGATCAACTAGCAGAAAATAAGGATGATGCATGGTGCTTTGTTCAGCCTTGCTACCCTGAAGCTTTCCAGGCTCTGGTGGTTCTGATAGTCCAGTTATTGAGATTTGCCCTTCTGCTTAAGATGATCATGCGAGAGTGCACGAACTAACCTTTGGGGAAAGAGAATAAAACAAAAAGTAACAACAAAGTTAGTAAAGATTATGAGGAGTAAACGTTGCGATATTTAAACACATAGTGCAAGAATATAAATCGTGTCCTAATTTGGGTGCCTCGTTGTGCCCGAGGTAGGCCTAGCGACAAGTTGATTTGGAGAACTTATAATGCTAAATGCCTCATTTTATTGATAAAAATAAGACAAATCCCAAAATGACGCTAAAATTGCGGAAAATAAAATGTTACTAATGGTCGTGGGCCTTATTACATTAAAGCAAAAGAAAGACTCCTAACTACTTGGTCCCAGAAGGACCTTCCCCAGACTCGGCATCTTTAGCTCCATCGAACAGCTTCACCAGCTCACACAGTCCAAGCAGCAAGTAAGCTCTAGCCAAGTGTCCCCCTTCGCTTCCCTAAGCATTCTGGCAGTGAAGGTCTTCCCACCAGCTTAGCAACCTTGGGTGAATGTTGGTTACCATGCCGAATCTGGGGACTTCGTGCCTCATTTTCTGCAAAACAAAGTGTTAGTCCCTCACCCCCGCCGGACTCGACTATTTAAATCAATAATTGGCATAGCAAGCACTTAAGTTCTCCAAAAAATGCACAGAACGTGGAGGCGTCCGTTTGGGTTTCAGGGAAACCCGATGGACTTTGGACAAGGCTATCTTAATGAGTCATTATGTGGACAACATAACTGACTCGGCTAAATTTGACCATGATGCATATACAATTTAATCAGAATGAGGTTTCTATTGGGTATTAGACCGGTACCCTTGAGCGGACAACTCAAGAGGGAAAGGCACGGAACCGTCGACTGCACCGCTGATCGACTAGTTTTACCGCAAATATGCCTTTGCCAAATTTAGGGGGTGATAGTATTGGAAGTGCGCAACTACTCATTATAAGCGTTGCTATAGTATTTGTTTGGCACGAGTGGAATATGATGTTGAAGATGCAGTTTACAAGAATGAAACATATTGACATGTATTTTCACGTTCATACAATAAAGTTTACAATGATTGCTCAAAAAAAAAATTACAACAGTGTTGACGGAAAGCAGTAATTAAAGAAAAAGAAACAAAAGAAACAAGTCAGTTTCAAATAAAGGTATTAAACAAAAGCAATAAAGAAAGCAATAAAGCCACATATAGCATGTAGTGGTAAAAGCCTAAAGAATCCCCAGCGGAGTCGCCATGCTCTCGACGCCCCCTTTTTCTTCCAAAACGGAGTTCGGAATCGGGTATACGACATTCGGGAGGACAACTCTATTCC
>NW_017698894.1:0-2587 GCF_001879085.1 Nicotiana attenuata | reverse complement strand
AGTATAGATATCATGTTCATAAGATCTCACCCAAACACTTAGGCAAGCTTTAGGTAATAACAACAAATAAAAACTGAGCCCACTTCTGTTAACTAGTAATCGCTACAACAGCAGGCAGGCCTGATTCGGACTTCTTATCTGAGTTACGTAATAAATTGGCCTGCTTCAACAACTTAAACTCCCCTAGCCTTAGTACCTTTTAGATTCAGACCTTGATTGTTGTTTGAGTCATGCTATTTGGTTGCTTTGTTTGAGGAGGTATATATGAGCCTTCAATGTTTTATGTGCTTCCCCTTTTTAATGTGCAATCCTATGTGTTTTGTATGTCGCCTTAGCTTTTTCACCTTTGAAACTTCAAAGTCAGCCTAATATCCCTTCCCTTTAGGAATAGTAGTCCTAAGTGCCTCCGGGACTGATAGGAATGGGACGGGTAATAACATGCAATAGTGGACGAGACCGATCCGCGCTTTAGTACCTTAACGGGGTGGGAAGGGTAGATATGGATATGATGATCGGTGAGCTAATACCACGTGTAGCCCCTCTTTTGAGGAGTGTTGGCCCAAGTTCAGCTGAAGTTTTGAAGATTGACAAAATGAACTCAGTCATGAACCAGGTCCATCATGTGAGACACAGTGTTGATATGCTTACACATGTGACATATGCGTGAAGAAGATAAGTCTCAAGGATCAGCAACAATATCTTCTGAATTGATCGAAAAGATTGCATATAGGATAAGGAGTTGAAGTCTCCTTATGAAAAGAGAATTATATCCGGATCAAGAATATGGATTAGGAGTTAGAGTTATTCTTGGACTCGAATTGTCAAAGGATCCACAATTCGAGTTCTTATCAAACTCTGATTACTAACTCTATAAATATAACGATTGTTCTCTTTTACAGGTGGTTGCACATAAGCAGAAGTTAAGCATATTTGAGAGCAAAAAGATCAAGTCTGATGTACAAGCAACATATGCGAGATACAAGTGTGCATGTCTGAAGCTACATGAACTAAGATAGAAGAACCAGTTTCATCATTGTGTTTATTCTAAGTTTAGTTCAATTGTAGTAGGTTTTCATAGTGTACCTTTCAGCTTTATCTAGAAGCAATTGTAATAGGTATATTGAGTATTCAAGTTAGAGTTAACTTGAAAGTGTCGCAACAGTTGAGGTTGTGTGCTACACTGGGATTAGAGTTAATCCTTAGGTTTACAAAGAGTTTTAAAAATGCAGTTTTTTGGCTCAGTGATTTTAGTGGAGTTTGGGAAAATCCTACTGAGTAGTAGGTCGTGGTTTTTTCACCTTTTGAGCCAGGTATTTTCCACGTAAAAATCTCTGTGCACTTTACTTTCAGTATTTATTATTCCGCAAACTGCTGTAGTTAGAACACTTGGAAGAACCAGGTTCTTCTAACGCGAAAATTAGGTGCCACACAAATCACCCCCCCTCTTGTGTGGTATTGACGTTTATAACATCAATTGGTATCAGAGCGGGTTATCCTTGAAGAGGTTAACACTTTAGGAAAAGATCAACATGAGTGCACCGCCTGGGAACTGGGAAGGGCAATCCACTGCCAGGCCTCCTCTCTTCAATGGCCTCTACTACTCCTGGTGGAAAAACAGAATGAGGGACCATATAATGGGCGAAGACTATGAGCTTTGGGATATCATCACTGATGGTCCTTTAGGCACAACCAAGAAGAATGCTGAAGGAGTGGATGTTCCAAAGACAAGAGTAGATTGTACTGCTGAAGATCTAAGGAAATGGGAGAAAAATGCAAAAGCCAAGAAATGGTTAGTGTGTGGACTTGGTCCTGATGAGTACAGCAGGATTCAAGGCCGTACTACTGCCAAGGAGATCTGGGACACTTTACAAGTGGCTCATGAAGGAACACCTCAGGTGAAGAGGTCAAGAGGAACACTGCTGTATTCTCAATATGAGAATTTTACTATGAAGGATGGAGAAACTATCCAAGAAATGTATACCAGGTTCACTACACTGACAAATGAACTTGAGTCTCTTGGAAGGATTATCCTGGAAGAAGACAAGGTGGAGAAGATTCTAACTAGAGTTTTGCCAATCTCTTGGGAAAGAAAAATCACTGCCATTCAGGAATCCAAGAACATTGCTACTTTGAAGTTGGATGAACTGATTGGGAATCTCACTGCCTATGAATTGAGAAGGCAAATAATGAAGATGGATGCTCCAAAGAAAGAAAGAAGTCTGGCTCTCAGAATTTCAGAAGGATCAGATCTTGAAGATGATGAAATGGCTATGATAACCAGAGATTTCAAGAAATATCTTATAAGAGGAAAGGGCGCTTCAAAAGGAACAACATTCAGCAAACCGAGGGCTCCTGAGAAACAAACCAATGAGGGGTGTTACAAGTGTGGGAAGACTGATCACCACATCAGAAACTACCCTCAATGGGAGATTGAATGGAAGAAAGAAAGAGGTGAAAGAAGAAACAGGAAGAAGGAACAGGTTCAACCAAAAAGAAACAAAGGTTCAACTAAGGCTATGGTTGCTGCTTGGGGAGAAACATCAGATGAGGACTCTGAAGATGAAGCTGCGGAGGATCAAGCTCTAAT
>NW_017698893.1:0-2587 GCF_001879085.1 Nicotiana attenuata | reverse complement strand
AGTTTCGTGATATCCTTATAAAAATGGATTAATTGTTATCATTGGGCCTTGAGCCAACTACTTGAATCCTTCAGGGATTGTATTAATGATTTTTTACCATATTTATAAATATTAAACTCGGTCCTAGTATTTGATACTGTTTTGCAAACTCAGCCACCTTTTCTCAAAACTTGGAACTTAAGTAATATTTTTAATGAAGTTTAAGCTGAATATTTTTATACTGTTGTGTGATTTTTGGACTGAGTATGGGATCGGGCTGCGCGCAGCAGTGGTTTAATAATGATATTGATATGAGGCCAAGGGCCTGTTCGATGCCACGAGATGGCTTATTATTGCGCTTGGGCCGTAAGGGGCCCCTCCCGGAGTCTGCACACCACAGTGAGCGCCGTCGACGTTAAATAAATGGAGCGGGCTGCACGACCGCAACGGGGTACTGGAGGTACCGATTTATGTGTTGCATTGCATACTTGATTGCCATTTACTTATTTATCTGTTGTGATATTTCTATAATTGTATTCATTAGTTTATTGAGTTGATATGATTTAGATTGAGCTGCTGTAATTATAGCTTACTTTGTGCCTGTCCAGGATTTCTTACTCTCAACCCTTATTTATGTTTATTACTTTCTGGGTTGGAAGTACTCACAATACTCCCTGCACCTTGTGTGCAGATCCAGGTACACCGCAGGGTGAGTGAGAATTTGTTAGCTGAGCAGCAGGATCTGGGAGTATCGAGGTAGCTGCATGGCGTTCGCAGCCTTGATTTCTCCCATCTATCTTTATCCTTTTATTCGCATTTTCTTTCCTCGACAGATTTGTGATTCGGTGAATATTCTGCTTCTAGACGCTCATGTTCGTGACACCAGATTCGGTTGTTTTTTTTTAGTATTTTATTTTGAGGTTTTTGAATGTTAGAGATCTTATCAAAACTTCCGTACTAAATTGGTATTGTGGTAGCGAACATTTAATTATTTAATTAGGTTATTTGGCTAAGGTTGTGTAAATGGTCGGGCTTGCCTAGCAATGTGTTGGGCGCCATCACGATCGGGGTTTGGGTCGTGACAAGTTGGTATCAGAGCCTAGGTTACTTGGTCTCGCGAGTCATGAGCCGGTTTAGTAGAGCCTCGTGGATCGGTACGGAGATGTCTGTACTTATCCTCGAGAGGCTGCAGAACCTTTAGGAAAACTTCACATTCTTGAATTCTTATCGTGCGTTCTTGATTCATCTTGAAAAGAAACTCTTGAAATTCATTCGACGTGTTCGTACGCGCGCGTGAGCGCTCAGTAACAGATGTGCCTAAATAGCTTGTGATGCCCTGATCGAGGGGTGAGACGTGATCTTCGTGAGTTGATGTCGGGCCAGTTGGGTGGACTTGAGGTCGGATTTTTCTTATGGCTTGAGCACCAAGATGCTGATTATGTGAGCTGTGTTTTTGAACTTATACGTTCGGTATTGTCCCCATTAGCGGGAATGATAGTTGGGTAGCTATGTGATGAGTACGTTAGCACTGCGAGAGGTATCTATATGACTTGGAAGTGGCGAGGAAGGCCTGCTGGATGATAGAAGAACTATTAGGTGTTTGAATTTCCATCGTGATTCGAGGTATAGCTCCGAGTTATGGGCGTGTGAAGAATCTTTTCAAGATCCTAGTTGGGAGTGAAGTAAGTTGCATGTTACGGTATGAGTTCAAACTCAGGAAGACGAAGTACCTGTGTAATGTGTATAATGGTGGAAGACATACAGAAATGTTATATTGAGGCGAAAACAGGTGGGTTATCTCCCACGGAGTGTTCTAAAGTGGTGTGATCCTTCTGTGTATGTTAGGATATCTCATTTACAAGTAAAGAAAATGTGTTGAAATCTAAATTGGTCGCTTAGGGAGTGGGTGTATCTGTCACGAAGGTGAAGGTGAGAATTGCAGAAGAGTTAAATTCTAACAGATCTATGATTTCACAAGCCTATAGAGGATTTGAGTTAATCTCACTATGATATCATGACAGCAATAGAGTACATGCGTAGGATTTATTGAGTGCGTTTTGATCTATGGCTTCGAGCCAAGTTGGGGAGTTTGCTATTGATTAAGTTTATTGCACGGCTAGGTGCTACGTTCCAGTTTGAGGCGCGTTGGTGAGTTAGTTGTGGCTTGCGGAGATTGGGGTCGAGGATGGCTGTGAAGGAATTTATTTTTATTTTTAAAGGTTATACGGTACCTCGTATGTGTGTGAGAATCACAGAATTTCTTAAGTTGCTGCTAATAAAGGGCGCTCGGTGTATAGAGTAGGGAGATGCGTGCTTGTATTGTGACGAGGTCATATCTTGCGGTGTCGGAGTGCTAATGAGGCACGAGTGGTTCTATTCATTTGACCAGGGTAAATGCAGTTAAATGGAGTAAATGACTCTCGAGAATGGTACTAATGTGGTCGAGATTCTACATGTGACAATTGGGTATCTTGAATTTGTATATATGATTAGAACTGAGTCTCCATTGGGAGAGGTCAAGAGGTGTAATTTATCTATGTCAATTATGGGCTCCTATGTAGCACTATCAGGAAGGTGCAAGTAATGGTTCGGAATTTGTAGAATGTTC
>NW_017698892.1:0-2588 GCF_001879085.1 Nicotiana attenuata | reverse complement strand
GCAATCAACAACCAGCTATCCGCTATCAGCTAAGAATCTTATACTACTACTTGTCTCTCATCTTCCGCATAAGGCTACTATTCTGCCTTCCGAGGTTAAGCTCTACCTCCATTTGCATTTCTTGCATTGCATAAGGCTACTATTCTTCCTTCCGAGGTTAAGCTCTACCTCCATTTGAATTTCTTGCATTGCATATGGCTACTATTCTGCCTTCCGAGGTTAAGCTCTACCTCCATTTGCATTTCTTGCATTGCATAAGGCTACTATTCTGCCTTCAGAGGTTAAGCTCTACCTCCATTTGCATTTTCTGCATTGCATAAGGCTACTATTCTGCCTTCCGAGACTAAGCTCTGTCTCCATCCGCATCGGCTGAAAGATCGCCATTTTATTTACACTTTGCATGGCTGAAATATTGCCACTTCATTTAAATCTTGCATCGGCTGACAGATCGCCATTTTATTTACACTTTGCATGGCTGAAATATCGCCACTTCATTTAAATCTTGCATCGGCTGAAAGATCACCATTTTATTTACACTTTGCATGGCTGAAATATCGCCACTTCATTCAAATCCTGCATCGACTGAAATACCGCCACCTCATTTAAAATTTGCATCGGCTGAAATATCGCCACCTTTTGCATTTTATGGGTTGAAAGATCGCCAAATTATCCAAGGGCGTCATTGTTCGGAGGCACCATCTTCATAGTCCGAGAACGCCATACCATGCCCTGAGGACTCCTTTGTCTCTTGCATATCATTATTCAAAGGCATCATCGCTCAGAGGCATCACTCTCATAGCCCGAGAGCATCATTTCATAGCCTGCGAATCCTTTATTATATGCTTCATGGCCCAGAACATCATGGTCCGAGGACGTCATCCTAACCGTCCAAAGACAGCATTCATAGTCTGACGGGAACTTGCATCACGTTTAAATTTATGCACAATATATGCGCTCGTATTGTTATTTGCAGGCAAACCGGCTAGCAACTGCCATCCCAGCAGAAGCGATCCCGCTTCGGTTCCCGCAGCTCTACTAAACTCATAACCACCACCCAGCCCGAATATCTCGTCTGTTCTTGAAAAATCTCCATCGGTATGTTCCGCCGACGGATCCCGAACTACAGACAGCCTGATTCCTGTAAGACCAGGGAATGTAGGTAGCTCAGGAACTAGAGCACGGTCAATCGTTTCAAACCATTCCGTTCGGTCAAAATTGGCCATCATATCTTTACCCGACAACTCTTCCATACTTCCCGGGTAAAGAGGGGCAGCTGTTGATACCCAATTTTTCCCTGCATATTTTCACATCTACAAAATACTTTCAAAATAACATATATATGCATATATAAGCATAGCTAAGGATTTTAGTATTTTTCCCAATTTTTTAAAGATTTTTAAAATTAATTTATTATCCATTTTAGCAGTACAAAATCAGTAATTATTCCCAAAATCATCAAGCTTGGTGAATAATTTATTTTATTCCCATGTTTATACAAAAATATAGTTAAGGTAATTTTTTATACATTTTTTACAAATTTATTTGGTATTTTAAAGCTAAATTGCATATATTTGCAATTCTAGCCTATTTTAAGTTTAATAGCATTTTAATTATAAAAATTGGTTCCAGTATTTTTAAATTAATATTTATGTGTTATTAACCGACTCGTACTTTTAATTTGCTTTTAAAATCATTTTACTATTTTTTTTTATAAAATAAAAGGGAAAACTGGCTATTTAATATTTAGCCTCATTTCGTTGCAATTACAGCCTATTTGCATTTCAATTTTAGCCATCAATTGACCCAATCCTACCGCCCAATTGGACCGGCCCAATTTCAATTTTACCCAGCCCCTTAACCCGTTTATTTAACCCGCCCGGCCTTTCTTTCAATCCAGGTCGTTGATTATTTTGATCAACGGCCAGGATCGTCCCTTGCCATTTTTAATTTCCCTACCCTAACCTAATCCCCCCATTTCGTTTGGTCCACCGCCTTTGAATACTCTCCTCTCTCAAAACACTCTCGAAGGTTCTCCAGAACCCTAGTCGTCTTCGACCCTTTTTCCACCGTACATTCGCCGGAATCCATGGCTTCTCAGGCCATGGATGGTCTGTACTCACCCCCCTCCAACACTAAACCCTGGGTGTTCGAAGTGTTGAGGTCTGACCTCGATGGTTCTCTTTCAGATCTTCTTAGAGCTATAGTTCTATGGCCTCTCTAGCCTTTGCTCCGGCGCATTCAAGCATTTCGAGCCTATTTCCGACCTCTCCGACTCAAGATCGGGCTTTCTTCCAAGGTTTTCTCTGTTTGTTTTCGTAGATCTATGCTATATCCGTATTTTATTTGATTTTTAAGGTGTTTTCCCCAATCTTTTCTTTCAAAATTGTTTCTCTTCGATTTAGGGTTTCTGAAAGGATTTCAAAACGTCTTTCTGATTCTTCCTTTTCTTTTCTTTACGTGTGTTTGCCTATACTATGTTTTACCACTCATGTGTTGTTCTTCTGCTTTTCTTTCTACTATGCATGACTCTCCTGTACTTTGTATTCTACTGTGCCTTTAGACTAGGCTCGCATGTCAATCTTTGTTAT
>NW_017698891.1:0-2588 GCF_001879085.1 Nicotiana attenuata | reverse complement strand
TGACTGTTTCTGATTTGCGAGAATTTTTAATTCCATGTTCAATTGTGAATTTATTAAAAACGCATTTCATATCTGAACTAAAAGAAACGTTGAATCTCCTTCAATCCCATTATGTCAAGTACCATTTTGTTTAGTTGAATATGAATAGAGTTTGTCAATTCAGCGTTTAGCTGCTTGGTGATTATAATCATGTTGGACCTTTAGCCATTGGAATATCTCTGCATTGTGATAATTTTGAACGTGAAAGAAGCCATCAAAAATAGCATAAGGCAGTAGGTTATACCTGCAATGATAATGAGGGGACCAAATATTTAAACCAGGCTGTTAGGAGGCCCAAACTTGATAATTGAACATATTGCAGAGACTTGGGCCTATAGAAATTAATCTCCTATACAACTAAACCTTGGGCTAGTTCCTAAAAATCCAATGCAGGTCGCCCTCTCACAAACTGCTATCGTCGCAGACTTGGGCCAAAGTTCAAGGCCCAAACGTGCTAGAGTCTAAAATTCCTTTAAGACCATTAAGACTAATTTGTAAAAATGGGTTCTCGAGTTAAGTAGCGGGGTCAAATTAAGAGGTCTATCCCTCTTGTTTGAATACGGACTTGAACTTGAAGCCCGAATTTTATAATATTAATTAACTAAGATTCTTTAGAGACCAAATTACGTAGAAATTTATAGCTTGTTCTAGGATGACCCTTAAATAAATGAGGTGTGCTCGCCAAACAAAATGCATACATTGCGGGGCCCAGATTAAATGCTTTATTAAAAATATTATAGAAATTCGGGACATGCCCTTTAGCGAATTTTCATGGCTTCCCGCAAAGTTAATAAGATGCTAGCCACTTTAGGCGCGCTTTTAATAATCTACCTTCTTAAACACGGGTGTGCATTTCATGCGACCCAAATCCAAATCCCAAAACATTGAATAAGAGGTGTAAAGGATCCGGGTGCATTTCATGTGACGTGATTCAAAAACACGCTCTTAAACGGCATTCACTTTCATAAAAATTAATTAAAGGCGGTTAAACAATTGTAAAAATTGCACTATAGGATAACGTGTATTAAAATCAAACTTTAGCCGAATATAACAATTGAGCGACCGTGCTAGAACCACGGAACTCGGGAGTGCCTAACCCCTTCTCCCGGGTTAACACAATTCCTTACCCGGATTTTCCTCGATTCGGGATTCAAACTGGTGACTTGGGACACCATAAATCTCCCATGTGGCGACTCTGAATCTCTTAATAAACGGATCTCGTTTCGATTATCCTTTAACTGGAAAAACTCCTTTATTATATCCCTTCACGGGGTGTAGTAAGTAAAAAAGGAGGTGTGACAGCTCTGGCGACTCTGCTGGGGAGACGAACCCCGAATCTCGGTTCAGGGTTCAAGAATTCGAGCTCATTTAATTTGTTATATTTGGCTTTATCTGATTTTTCTACATGTTCCATGCTATGTGCTAAGTGTTTTACCGCTTTGATATTTGTTGAATTGTATATAAATTGTCGCAAATCCCTTCCTCTTTCTGAGTCTTCTACATCATGGAGAAGGGTGCACTTCGTGTAGTTTCTCTTCTGTTTAGAGTCTTTTCCCATTTAGAACGAGGTTTGGATAAGTTGCAAAGCCGGCGGAGCATCTGTATCCCCGGTACGCTGCCTCCCCCTCGGCCCGAGTTGTCCGCTCGGGTAAGCCAGGTCTAGACCAATAAACCTAGAAGAACAAAACCTCATGCCGGATCCCTAGTAGGACGCTTGTTTGCATCATGTGCATTTGACTTAGGGGACTCAACACAGGGGTTGGGTTCGTCTAGGACAGGTGACCTGAAATAATGGACCATCCTGATGCATCTTACGTGCTACTTGCACATTTATTTGCTCGGCTTTGCATGTTGACCGGCTTGTCTAAATGAGTGAATTATGAAAATAAGCAGTGTTGGGACTAAGTGAGGGTAACCGCTAGTTTTGAAAAACCAATGTCCAAGTAGTGCCGAAATGCTGCAGGTTTTTTGAGAAATTGAAAAAAAAAAAGAGAAGAAAGTAGTTTTCTTTAATTTGTTTTGTTGACCAATATAAAAGAAAAAACAAAAAGAATTTTATTTTTCAAATTAGTTTGTTTATTTGCCACTGAACAAGAAAACATAAAAAATGAATTTTGCTTTCAAAAATAGTGTGTTTGCCAACAAAAACAAAAGAGTCTTGGTTTCAAAAATAGTTAGGTTTATTTGCCCGAACTACGCTGGTTTGATTCTCACCGGACGTGAGATACGTAGGCAACCCTCATCGGGTCTAACCTCCCTTTTGTAAAAATAGCCAAAAAAAAATCTCAAAACTTTAATTTTGTCGTAAATAAGTCGGGTGATGCCATTCTTGTCTAAAATAAGCCGAATGTCCCTAAAAGGGCGCCGGAAGGCCGTTTTTGCAAGAACAACCACCCTGAGTCATTTTTAAATGGTTTGTGGGCACATCCTTAAAATCTTCCTCCTAGAAGTGCTGAAAGGCCGTATTTGCAAATCCAAGGCCTGTTTTCTAAATAAAGACTTTTTACACAAATGTCCTTTTTTCAAAATAAGTCATTAAAATCCCCTAA
>NW_017698890.1:0-2589 GCF_001879085.1 Nicotiana attenuata | reverse complement strand
CTATCTAAACCTGGGTAGGCCCCCATTCGAGATCTATCTGCGACGCCTTAAGGCTATCTACACTGAGTTCAAAGCAAGCTTCCAGGTAGCCCGAGCTTGAGTAAACCCCCGCTCGGGGACTGCTCCCGAAATCCTAAAGGCTATCTTTATTCTAAGACTTCCGAGCAAATCCCCACGTCGAGGTCTATCGCGAGGTCTAAAGGGCTAAGTCCTGCACTGAAAATTCGAAGCCCTACTCTCAATCAACTCGAAGCCAAGGATCCCGACGGCCCAAGTTTATCAATCCAATCTGGGCTCGGTCCAAAGAACAACAAAGGTTTCTATGGGGAATTGTGTTAATCAATCAAGATCGAGAGAAATACTTACACGCAGTCTTGGTATTCGTACTGGTCAGTAGAATCACGCATTCAGATTCTTCGCAAGTGCAGATAAAGGGAAATAAAGCATAAGTCAGAGACAAATTGAAGAAACATCTTTTCCATTAATAAACAACGGTTAGAAAGACCACGAGGGGTCCTTATACAGGAACAAAGAAGCAAAGGAAAATACATACAATGAAAACCAAGAGTCGGATCTATCTCAGGGGTGTATCCTCGGCGGAAGTATGTTCGAGCTTCGTCTTCTCGGTGGCCTCGTCTCGATCTTCCAAAACGACATCTTCAAGGGAGAAGATGAAGAAGAGGAAAGTGATGCGGAAGAAGCAGAAAAAGAAGAAGAAAAAGCCATAGCGCGCCAAAGGGAAATAGCTTAACTAGGCCAAGGAAATCATGGCCCGGTAGAAGACTTGGCAAGCGTCGACCTTACCTGCACGGGTACTTTAAGTCCACTTCTTGGGACATTGTGCAGTGCAAGTTAGCGGCCGGTAGTGCCACTTGACCCCACGGAAAGCAAAAGGGATGAAGTGCTATACTAGGCCGGAGCAGGGAGGTGAGTAGCGGTGTATAGTCCGAACACCCTCCTGAGCAGTGATATAGAGTCCAAACATCTTCCTAAGTCAGAAGAAATCAGCCCCCTATCTCATTGCCTGGAGCCAACAACGACAAGTCAGTGCAATCTCGCTCGGTAAGGGAGTGCCCTGGAAAAAGGCCATGGCAAGGCTGATGGGAGCGCCGCCATGTAACGTTAAGGCCGCAGGCCTCAAACATGGGAGATAAAAATGGATGAGGATGAAGAGAAGAAAAGGGTGCAAGGATATTGGAGGACACACAAATGAAGAAATGGTTCTGGGAGGCTTCTATTTATAGATTGAGGCAGAGCAACCGACGGCCCCATCAATGTCTTTGAAAGACGTATCAGCAGGCGCAATCAATGTGTTTTTTGGGATCTGAATCGACGGCGATATTATCGCTCTGGAGAATAAGAATCGGCAGTACATTGAATGACACTGAAAAGAAGAACCGACAGGATGCCTCAGTTATCACAAAGGCTTACATCATAAGTATGACGTCATTGCGGAAAGTTCGGAGAGATGGATATTAAAGTCGTTTCTTATCGTTCCACTCTAAGAAAGCGAGGACTATCTATATGCGGTAAAATCGGAGGGTCCAATTTTTGGCCATTACGGCGCTTCGTAAGCAAGCTTTCCAAAGGCTCCAAACTACGGCCGAGACATACACCCGAGGGGCCATCGATCTCCAACCTGGAGACAGTGCAAGTCGACAGTTATGATAGGAAAGTGGGAAGTTCCCTAGGCGCATGATTAGAGCTGGCAAAGTCTAGTAGGCTAGCTCTGACCCATATCAGGGCATTAAATGGCTGTACCAGCCCCATATCTTTATAATTAATGCATTTGTACTATGTTCCCCCTCATATATAAAGGGGAACCTTGTCATTTTGTAGACATCTGATACTCAATATTCAATACAAGAACATTCTCTCTACTCTCTAACTTAACATATTCTCTTGAACACATTACTTCCATTTATTGCTTATATTCATTGTGTTCTATTTATTGTTCTTCATTTATTTGTTATCATTGATCATACAGAGCCATCACTGTAGCTCTCATAAAGTGTTAGTCCTCCCTCGATTGCTCTAAGCCGGTCATCCAATTCGACCCCGAGGCCTTATAAACGACAGCTCGAGGCCCTGATCTCCAACTGTTTGGTTCGATTATCATACCGTCTCTAAGCTGCAATCTTAATTTCTAATATTTTACTTAGCATCCCTTACTTGACAACTAGCATAAAAATAGATCACATATTTTTAGAACCACAAAATCAAATTAAGTTGTAATTACCATTTTCACTGTAAACAACCCAGTAATCACCATGCTACTAGTCACGCACCCGCAAACCAAAACTCAAGGTCAACAATTCACACTCTTCACATATGATAGCCAACAATGCCAACACCCTATTAATTTCTGATACCTATTCAGGAAAAATCCACAATGTACAACATATTCCGTACGTCCATAGCAGCCAACCTACTTAAGTCATTGCCCAAACCATCGAGAACTCCCCGAGATCCGCCTGCACACATCTAAGCCATCAAGAATGCACCTCCCCAACTCAATTGAGTCACACAAACCATCCAATCCAAGAATACTTCCACATATGCCGGAGAGGATCCCCATTCAAAACTGAC
>NW_017698889.1:0-2589 GCF_001879085.1 Nicotiana attenuata | reverse complement strand
TCTTAAGGGTTTGAGTCCGTTTTTCTTTTTGTTTTTAGTAGTTAATAGTCAAGGGTACCTCAAGCAAAACTTCACTTGGGCCTAGCACATTTGCCTTTGATCTTATGGTCAAAAACAATTTGTTGTGTTTAGGATTGTGAAAGTAGTGACCTTAAGACTCTTGTGTTGACCGATAATCATCAAGTGGTTTTTCGGGACCATTGTATGCTCAAATCTTATCTAAGGTCGTTGTGGGCCCCCGACTCTGTGTCTTTAGCAATCCCATAGCTTGTGTGGTGAGAAATCGTATTGCAAGTCCATGTCCCGAGCCATTGGTCTAGAACTTGCCCTGAATGTTTGTTGAGGCGAAATCCTAAGTGAATTTTGACTTGAGACATGATTATAGGCTCTCCTTGGTCCAAATGATAGCTTGAACACTTCCATAACCTACCAATGATAAGATCCCTAGTCAACCCTTTTGAGCCTTAGACCTTTTTCCTTCAAGAACCATGATACAAGCCTATACCCGTTCCAAAAGATACCCTCTCTTGGCACCCGATCTTTCCTTTAGTACATGGCAGAAGTATAAGTTTGGGGGGAGAGACGAGGATTGCAACAAAGTGGTAAAAAGGCACAAAAAATGAAGAAAAGGAAAGGCAATGAAAAAGAAAGAAAAGCAAAAAGACAAAAAAGAAGTTCAATGTGAAAAAGAATAAAAAGGGAATCAAAGAAAAGCAAAAATGAAAGGTGTGGAAAGTTGAAAAAGGAGAAAAGGTTTGAAATGCATAAGAAAGAGTGACAGAGTGTATCTCTAACCCCTTAGAAAGAAGTGAAATGACTCAAAGAGTCAAGTGAATGGATGCCAAATGAATCAAAAGAAGTGCTTAAGGGAAGATGGAACCTACTTAGACCAAAACATTTCCTACCCTGAACCAAAAGCCTTCACAATGTCTCCACAAAAGCCCTATATGATCTTGAGTTGAATAAAGCTTACATTAGTGGATACTCACATAAGGGGCAAACATATGGTACCTAGAGCCGGACTTGTGGCTTTTTCTTGAGAGAGATGAGTGAACTTCCATTTACCTCATTCTGAGTGCCATTATTCTAAAGCTGAGGTTAGCTTAGAGAGAGTTGAGGATGTGCGAGTTTGGGTTCCACAATGACTAAAGTAATAGAAAGAGTCCTTTGATGTGTTGAGTCAACCCTTGATGTTCTTGTGTCACACTTGATCCATGGTGTTTTCAAAGAGTAAATGTTAATGATTCATGTGTATTGAGGGCAATTGTTAGTCCCAATTGAGGCTAGTTGAGGTCACTTTAGGACAGCTGAAATTTTCTTGGACATTCTCTTAAAGGGTGGATCTTATTTTGTTTGCTTGAGGACAAGCAAAAGCTTAAGTTTGGGGGAGTTGATAACTAGGGATTTTGACGCATTTTATACTCCTTCTTGCTTATGCTTTGATTAGAAATTCATACAAAATAGTCCCAAAAGGCTCACAAGTTGTGCTTGATTGCAAGTTTGATCAATAAAGTGACAAGATGTCAAAAATCAGCTCAAAAGGAGTGAAACTTGCACAAGCGCCAAAACAAGACAAAGCTCAGGCTAAATAAGGCCAGTACGGCCGCACTACATTCTGTGCGGTTCACACTGGGAGATTCAGAGAGGTGGATTTTTAGGCCAAGAGGAAGTGCGGCCGCACTACCATTTTGTGCAGTCCGCACTAAGATAAACGCAGCCGTAGTCCATTCTGCGGTCCGTAGTGAGGAGAATCAGAGATCTGTAATTTCAGGATGTCAAGCCAATCTGGTCCGCGGTGATTTTTATGCGGACTGCACTAGAAGCCTCCGCGGCCGCAGTCCATTCTCCGCGGTCCGCGATGCCAAGGTTCAGAGAGCAGTTTTCAAGTCCAAAGCCCTAGTGCGGACCGCGGTCCGCACTAACCCCGCATGGGCATTTTATCCAGAATTGTCAGCTTAGTATAAATAGCTTCTTTTCCATTTTTAGGTCAAGCAGATAGTATCAGAACATAGCTGCGCTTGTGGGTTCGAAGTTTGTATCCATTTTGGGCAATTTTATCTACATTTCATCATTGAATCTTTGTGTTTATCTTAGTTATTAATTAATATGAGTTTATCTTCATCTATTTCTTGTTTTTCTGCTTTAATTATGAGTAGCTAGACCCATAAGCTAGGGTTGTGGCTCAACCCTAGTGTGGGTAATTGATGGGTCTTGAATTTTAGGGCTAGATTGACTATGGGTGTTTGTTATTTGGGCCAATTTCATGGTTAATTTTTGAATTAGTGGCTGCAAACACTAGTTTGTGTTGAGTTGACTTGAGCTCTTCTTGAGAAAGAGAGCCTAAGTCTCCGAAATTGGTCCAACAAGGAATTGGGGCGTACTCAAGAGATTGATAGCCCCAATAAAAGGGTTAAACCTCGAGAGAGTAATACTCGACTTGAACCCTTGTTGCTCGTGCAAATTTGCATACCCAATTGATCTTGAGAAAGTCAATTCGGGCAAAATCACTCGAACCACCGAGAGGTGTAGAGTGGGTAAAGTCGTGCAGCGGTTATATCATACCCCCCAAATATGTCAAACGTGCCTTAG
>NW_017698888.1:0-2589 GCF_001879085.1 Nicotiana attenuata | reverse complement strand
GGTGATGAAAAGGCCAAAACACAATGGGAGAAGGTCGATGCTCAGTTATGTAGTATCCTGTGGCGATCTATTGATTCCAAGTTGATGCCCTTGTTCCGTCCATTCCAGACATGTTATTTAGTTTGGGAAAAGGCTCGTAACCTATACACTAATGACATATCTCGTTTCTATGATGTAATATCGCGAATGACAAGCTTGAAGAAACAGGAATTAGATATGTCTACTTACTTGGGACAAGTTCAGGCAGTCATGGAAGAATTTGAGACGTTGATGCCAGTTTCTGCTAGTATTGAAAAACAACAAGAGCAACGACAGAAGATGTTTCTAGTTCTTACACTCGCTGGACTCCCTAATGACCTTGATTCAGTACGTGACCAGATTTTGGCTAGTCCAACCGTCCCCTCAGTTGATGAATTATTCTCTCGATTACTTCGCCTTGCTGCAGCACCTAGTCACCCAGTGAGCTCATCACAGACACTTGACTCATCTGTCCTCGTATCCCAATCAGTGGACAATCGGGCATCTCATACTATGGAAAATAGACGAGGAGGAGGTCGTTTTGAAAGATCTAGACCCAAGTGCTCCTATTGTCATAAACTTGGACACACTCGTGATGATGCTATCTTTACATGGCCGCCACCAAAAATGCTTATGTTGCACAGACTGAGACTACAGGTAACCAGGGATTTTCTTTATCTGAAGGGGAGTATAATGAGTTCCTTCAGTATCGAGCAAGTAAGCAGACATCTCCACAAGTAGCTTCTAGTAGCTCAGACTAATACTTACTGTTGCTGGTAATTCTTTTGCTTGTGTTTCCCAGTCTAGTCCTCCTGGACAATGGGTTGTGGACTCAGCCGCTTCTGATCATATCTCTGGTAATAAATCACTTTTGTCAAATATTGCGTATTCACAGTCTCTTCCCACTGTTACTTTAGCCAATGGGTCTCAAACCAAAGCAAAAGGAGTTGGACAAGCGAATCCCCTACCCTCTGTCACTCTAGATTCCGTTCTCTATGTCCCTGGCTGTCCTTTTAATCTTGCATCTGTTAGTCGTTTGACTCGTGCCCTCCATTGTGGTATATATTTTATTGATGATTCTTTTATTATGCAGGACCGCAGTACAGGGCAGACGATTGGAACAGGACTTGAATCAGAAGGGCTTTACTACCTTAACTCCCTAAAATCCTCCAAGGCATGTCTAGTTACAGATCCTCCGGACCTAATTCACAGACGTTTAGGACATCCAAGCTTATCCAAGCTTCAGAAGATGGTGCCTGGTTTGTCTAGTTTATCCACATTAGAGTGTGAGTCATGTCAACTCGGGAAACATACCCGAGCCTCCTATCCTCGTAGTATTGAGAGTCACGCAGAGTCTATTTTTTCTTTAGTTCACTCTGATATATGGGGTCCCAGTAGAGTCAGTTCAACCTTGGGATTTCGTTACTTTGTTAGTTTTATTGATGATCATTCAAGATGTACTTGGATTTTCTTAATGAAAGATCGTTCTGAGTTGTTTTCTATATTCCAGAATTTTTGTGCTGAAATTAAAAATCAATTTGGTGTCTCCATTCGCACTTTTCGCAGTGATAATGCCTTAGAATATTTATCCTCTCCATTTCAGCAATTTATGACTTCTCAAGGAATTATTCATCAGACCTCTTGTCCTTATACCCCTCAGCAAAATGGGGTTGCAGAGAGAAAAAATAGGCACATCATTGAGACTGCTCGCACACTTCTCATTGAATCTCATGTTCCGCTGCGTTTTTGGGGCGATGCAGTTCTCACAGCTTGTTATTTAGTTAATCGGATGCCTTCCTCTCCCATCCAGAATCAGATACCGTATGCAGTATTGTTTCCCCAATCACCTGTATACTCTGTTCCCCCTCGTGTTTTTGGGAGCACTTGTTTCGTTCATAACCTAGCCCCTGGGAAAGATAAGTTAGCTCCTCGTGCTCTCAAGTGTGTCTTCCTTGGTTATTCTCGTGTTCAGAAGGGATATCGTTGTTACTCACTTGATCTTCGTCGGTACTTTATGTCCTCTGATGTCACATTTTTTGAGTCTAAACCTTTCTTTACCTCTTCTGACCTTTCTGACCCTCTTGATATATCTGAGGTCTTACCTATACCGACCTTTAAGGAGTCTACTATAGCTCCTCCTTCACCTTCCGCCACAGAAGTCTTACCCGAGTCTCCTATAGCTCCTCCTTCACCTTCCGCTATAGAAGTCTTATCCATTCCAGCCGTTGAGGAGTCTAGTGTGGCTCCTCCTAGAATCCCTGCCACAGGAACACCACTTTTGACATATCATCGTCGTCCGCGCCCAGCATCAGGTCCAGCTGATTCACGTCCTGCACCTGACCCTGCTAATACTGCGGACTTGTCTCCTCTTAATCAACCGATTGCACTTCGGAAAGGTATACGGGCCACCCTTAATCCTAATCCCCATTATGTCGGTTTGAGTTATCATCGTTTTTCATCACCCTATTATGCTTTTCTATCTTCTTTGTCCTCTGTTTCCATCCCTAAGTCTACAGGTGAAGCATTGTCTCATCCAGGATGGCGACAAGCTATGATTGACGAGATGTCTGC
>NW_017698887.1:0-2589 GCF_001879085.1 Nicotiana attenuata | reverse complement strand
CCCGAATCGAGGAAAACGTTGACTCTGTTTAACAGTCCGCGAACCAAAAATCCGGATAAGGAATTCTGTTAACCCGGGAGAAGGTATTAGGCATTCCCGAGTTCCGTGGTTCTAGCACGGTCGCTCAACTGCTATATTTGGCTTAATTATCTGATTTTAAACAATTATGAACCTATGTGCAAATTTTAACTTTTAGCCGCTTTTATTATTATTTTTAAAGAGAATTGCAACATCGTTAAAACACATCTCGAACCACGTCACATAAATGCACCCGTGGTTTTTGATATATTTTAACATTGTTGAGATTTGGATTTGGGTCACATAAATGCGCATCCGAATTTAGGAAAGTAATATTATCAAACACGCGCCTAAAGCAACTACGTGTTTGCACTTTGCGAGGGCCATGCAATTTGCTAAATGGCACGCCTCGGAATCTAAGGATCAATTCAAGATTAAATAAAGCGAGGGCCACGCAATTGTCATTTTTGTTTGGCGTGGCGCACCTCAATTCCAATTTTAAAAGGGAAATTCAAGCTATGCCTTGGAGGGCCATAAGTTATTCAATTGGGTTAACATGGCGCACCTCCGGTCTAACAAAACACTAAATTAATTGATTGAATACTAATTTATAATCACCCTAGCCAAAGTCCAAGCTAATTCAGCAAAATAAGCTAATGATTAATACTTAGCGAAGCATGGTCCAATTCAAAACCTGGGCCTTTAACAATGCCCAATAACATATTGCAAAAGCTACTGATTCCTTAAATGGTTTTAGACCAGGCCCCAAGAGGAGGCCCAATTCAAAGACACTGTGCACTTGCAAAATGGGACTCAGGGTCGAGTCCCTGCAGTGGCACAACACAGCTTACAAGCAAGTAATTAAACGGCCCTTAGTCGATTCCAAACAAAAGGGAAATCGTCCAGAATTCACGACGCCCTTTAACAATTAACTCATAGTCGACTAAATGCCAATCATCCAGAACCCATGAACTATCATTTAGCTTCCAGATTTTGTTATTTTAAGAAAGAAGTGAGCAATTAACACTTGTGGAAACTCAACACTAAGTAGTCACCCTGCAATTCTGTAAGGCTAATTTCAGAAGGTGCATTCCTACGATTTCCTACATAATTTCAAAACCAATTTCGAATGGCAATTTCAAGTCTAAAACAGTATAACAGTATGACTAATTCCATTTTGAAATTTTCCTATTCTCTGAAAGCTCATGAAAACATATAAACCATACTACATAAAGTGCAGCCCACAATCCATAAGTATCACATGCCTTACTAAGGCCAAATATGAATATCTCATACTTATGTAAATCTAAACTTAGCAGCTAAATCAGATAGTATTTTATGATAGGTCTTCACAATAAACTGAACCAAACATCAGCAACATGAAACGAAATTACACAATAGCTAAACAAAAAACTGATTTGTTTATTCCATTTTTTGACTCATATTCACAGATCTCCTCATATTCAAGCAAACTTCAATTCCATCACAATTTCGAGAGCATACCTGGATAGGAATAGAACAGAGAAAAGGAGGTAATAAGTCAGCAGCAACAGAACAACAATCAATCGACCAAAATGTCAGTTAAATCCCAGCTTCAAACCCAAAATCGATACTCAGCAACTCAAAAGAAGGAGTTCAATCGAACAAAAATCCAACAGACTTGGAATCAAGATTTAAAACCAAGTTCAATTCATTTCAGCTTATCAATGAAGAGCTACTGTTTTCATACTTGGAGATGAACTAGAAAGTCAATGAAACTCCATTGACTCAATGAAGTAGTAGAGGTTTTCTTCAACACAACCAGAACTGAAAAGCTTTTTTCAATACAAAATCAAGCCATTTTCTCAAAGGATTCCAAATTTTTCTTGTAATCAGAGAATAACTTAAAATCCAAAGCAAACTTCTAATGGAATAGTGTTCTAAAATTTCAGCCGCCTTTTTTTTTTTGGATTTTCTCCTATCAGTCTTTTTTTTCTTGCAAGGCAAGGAAAAGTGCCTTTATAGGCAAGCCAATAGGGCAAACTTCAGATTTTAGTTTTTACACTTTACCCCCTTTTGAATTTTTATTTTTGCCCAGCTAACCTCTAATTATTGACTTGCTACCCAAGTTTTAATAACTACACATCTGAATTTTCACTAAGGCCCCTCACTAGAAACTTCCGAAATCAGTTGCAAAGATATTCCCCCTAAAAAATTCCTAAAACACCCTCCCAATCCCCTGTTTTTACCTTGTTAACCAAACAATGCTTGGGCTCAAAACAAACGGGCCAGTCTAAAGTTCAGGTATCACTCAGAAAATAAATGGTAAAAAAAACAACAAGGGCCCAAGGATCGAATCCAAACAAACCAAGTAATTCAATCAAACAAGTTTAAACTATCTATTAGCAATTAAGACCTAAACAAGTAGATTCAAACACCTCTACTTAACGATTCTTAACGGACACAAATCAAAATAGAAACAATGAAATAATTTCAATCTGCCAAGCAAACTAACATGAATTATCCTAAAATTACTGCTATGTGAAATTAATCTACTGGGCAATCAAACAAACGAAAATACGAAGCAAGAAC
>NW_017698886.1:0-2589 GCF_001879085.1 Nicotiana attenuata | reverse complement strand
AAAGTTATGCAAGCACGACGCCGGGGAGAGGCAGTAAGAGTTCCCAGCCAGGATATTGTTGATAAATAAGTGTGAATAGACACTTGATACATTAAGAGCCAGTGCAAGAGGTAAGTTAAGACAAAGGACATATACCAAGAGAGATTACGCGGAGCATAGATATGAGAATGGACCAATGAGTAGTTAGTAGTTGATTCAGGAAGAGCCTAGTTATGGCTAAACAAGAGGATACAGACAAATCATGCAGATTGTGCAAGGTAAACGTAGTGAACCCCAACATAGTAAATTCAGTCTTGCAGATATGACGTCGTAATCCCTGAGAAATATTAGATAGGAGTTGAGGTAGTTAAAGGTATCGTTTAAGTTTTATGAAAATAAGAGAGAGTGCCACTAAGGAGACAATCAAAATTTGAGCTTAGAAGTAACCGTACGAGCACAACGGCACAAAGTTATGTAACTAAAGATTATTATAGGCGAGTAAAAACAACGAAAATTTCCTTCGGGTGTACGATATAACAAGCTCGCAACTTTAGAAGAGCCAGAAGGTCTCCCTAAGTACTACAACAAAAGACTGGCTGAGGAAATAAGGAAGAAGGTTTCCACCTAAGCATAGTGAGCTAAAGAGTAAATGTTCTTGTACCAATAGTCTCACTACAACATTGGATGCACTCCAAAAAAAAGTGGCACCTATCATGGCTAATGAAAGGTAAAAAAAAAATCAAAGGTGGTGTTTGAGATCATATGAGGTACAAGAAATTACAGTATTTGTGGGCAATAAGACAAGCCACAACAAGTGGTAGAACGACCAGGAAAAGTAATTGCTTACATTTAAAGACAACTGAGAAGGCACAAAAGGAAATATGTGGTGCTAGCAAGTTAAAGAAAGGATGTGAGTAGTACAATAGATATGTGTAGGTCGCAATCTAAAGTATGGCAGAGTGACAAGATTTTAGGTATATGGGAGTAAGGATATGAAAAGGTGAGTGAAAAGGTGACGAGAATATGTATGTCCTCGGGATTAAACCTATCAAAACAAGGGAGCTGATGATTTCCATATGTAATAAAAAGCTCGGTACAGCCTGAATGGACACAAAGGAGTCTAAGACTAGGAGCAATTAGAAGAGATAAAATGCTGCCCCGATAGTAGAATAAGGGTGTAATTATGATAGCTAAGAGGATGACATTTAGCCCTTTGATTGAGGAATAATTTAAAGAAAAGGGATTTTATGAATTGCACGGGATTGGAATACCCTCATAAGATGAATGTTGATAGGATGCTATGAAATATGGTTATGAAAGTACAGTATCGTCCCTAGGTGGATCGGACAAATCACTTCAGATATTCCCCGATGAGATGTGAGCCTTAGTGACAATGTATTACGTAAGAGGTTTCAAGTTATCAATGGTGGATTATAGATCAACATTAAGGTGAATCAATAATAGATGGATAAGAGTTCCAACATATGAGAGGAGATTATGATGCCATAATTTAGATGAACAGTAATAAGGAAGAATTAAATGACTTAGATTTATACATATAGGATAAGCAGCGAGAGACTAACCTGGAGTTGGGTAGCAAACCTCGGTAATAATAAACCGAAGTAAGTGTTATGGTATAGTATAACCTACCTAGATGTAGTAAATCCATAAGAATAGATATACAAGGCTATGAAACAAGATATAGCAATAGTCGTAAGTTCGATAAAGTACCAAGCGAAGAACTTTAGTACACTTATAGATGCCTAGAGGGACATCTTGTCATAGTTATGTATATGTTCACAAAGTGAGGCCTAAAGATTGGATAGAAGCTGGAGGGAAAAGGAGAGAAGAGTCGTATAGTCACACATACAAGTATACAGTTGTACATGATGCATGACAAAAGGTAACAACAGTTACGAGATTGGAAGAATTCCGACCACAGGTCGTGGTATGAGAAAGAGGCCTAAAGGGGGGAATACCCTAGCCCTTGGATTTATTTACAGAATAATTTCCCAGATGTTAAGGACAATATTAAAGTATTCGAAAGAGCTACAAGTTATGAGGCTGATAAATGCATCAGTCAACATTCGAAGACGAATGTTCCAAAGGGGGGAATGATGTTACACCCCAAGTTTTCATACGTGAGAGTACGTCATAAGTCATTGATGTAAGCTCGGAAATGAGATTATATTTGGAAGCAAATAAAGTAAGTTAATCATGTTACCTTGGAGGCTAAAAATATTTAAGATCATGAATAACAAGTACCAAAAGGGTTGGAAAGCTTAGTCGTTAAACGAATTGAAGAAAATAGGTTTCGTCGAAAATCGACAAGTTTGGAATGTTATAACATATTCTTTTGGGGTGAGACTAGGGTGATTAACATGATGAGGAGGTTAATTTACGAGTTATTTTAGTCGTATGATAGTCGTGTGTTATGTTTTTAAGTCAAACGAGTTATGGAACAAAGTTAGCAAAGGTCATCACAAGTTGCATTTATAATGTGCTGAAATTTAGGTCAAATGTAGATGCACTTTTCTCCAAATATACTTGGAATCATGGGGTGTTCTACCTACCAAATTTAAGATCTACGAGTCTAGTTTCTAACTCATT
>NW_017698885.1:0-2590 GCF_001879085.1 Nicotiana attenuata | reverse complement strand
AAGAATTATAAGATTTACTCACCAATTCATAAATGATCTCCCTAATCGGTTTACTACCTGTACGATGAGGCATACTCAACTTAGACCTATTGACTGAGTTTCTTGTACTTGTCTCCTAAATTAACAATATACCGAAAAAATTCTGGTTAGCCACTTAATATAACACAATGTTAATAAATATCTATGAAATCATACCTTAAATTTTTCAGTAAAAAAATGCTCCTTGACCAGCCATACCCAATCACTCTTGTCTACCCCCTGTGGCACATCTTTTATAGCATAACGGAATGGCTTAGACTTAATATTCATGTGCATCGATCCTCTCCAATTGTTCCATAACTTTCTCATATGTTTCAAGACATTATCTCGTTGATCATTTATGTCATCACTGTCAAATTTGTCCTACAATAGTTAACAAGTATCATTAAATATGAAACAACAACAACAACAACATATGAAAAATCATAATTATTCACATATATGTAATATTCATAGTCAACAATTGAAGTACATAGACACAGACACAAAAAAGAAACCAAGCTTTAGAAAACAACAGAGATTAGAAGTTGTAGTTGTCAGTGCCAATCAGAATAATTAGAAAATACGGAGCGTCTCTGACAAGGAATTGTCAGCATAAAAAAGCCCAACCCAAAGAAGTCATTTCCCTTATTTGATGAATAATGTTTTCCTTTTGTCAACCAAACCCAGAAAATTATGACTTCCTCATATGTTAATACAAATATTTTGTAATTACTAAACACTAAGCAATGGACTTAGGAAGAGAAAATTGTTAGATGCTATAACTGACGGCATACACTGGTTAGTCAATAGCAGTAACTAAATTATTCATTATGATTATACACTAAGTAGATTTGTAGTAACCTCAATTGCAATAGTTACAACTATATCGTGTGAATCAATCTGCTAGTAGCTCTATAATATTTCCTCCACACCAAACCTTATCATATAGGAACTGTTAGTAGCACTATCAACTCATGCACCTGCCTCTACCAAATCCTTTGACTTAAGCACTATAAAGACTTTTTCAAAAAGCCTTCGCCCTCCTGTTTGACGGACTATTAGAGAGATAGCGTTGTTCTTTGAATTTATTTTTTCTCAATACGTTGAAGAACTTATTTTTCTCAGTACACTTTAACTTCTACTAACTCTTTCAAGGTTGACTAGCTTTTCCCTTCTCTTGGCCGCAGTGTTTTCAAGTTCCCTATTTGGCAAGTCACCTCGATCAAGCAGCTCTTATATAGCCTCCAATTCCATGTTGTCACTTTGGAAAATAATTCAATTCAAGATATTAATAAGTGAAGTAGCTCAAAAACTTATTTAGCCCCTCTAAACCTGACAAGAAGGAAAGAATTCCTACAATTGTAAATCCACCTGAACTGATTTGGATAATTCTACTCTGTGATCTGAAGTGGCAGTGAGCTTGTCTTTCAACCTGAAGAAGGCTAATATGGTGCCTCTTCTAAGATAGAGGAAGGGACACTAGATGGGTTTCAAGACATATTTGCTGATTGGTTTTTATGGTCCAATACCTGGGTCCTACTATGGCCAAACTCAGGAAAGGTTTACAACATGAATGTCGGGGACATGCAGCTACAGCAATTTAGGGTTCAAATTTTGGGATTTATAAAAAGAAGAAGAGACTGAGTTAACATATTGTATTAACAAGTAGAGATGGAGAAGGCAAATCAAGAAAGTAATGCTTTAAATCTTTATCGTAACGGCTTCCCACATGTGTTGTAGCTTATATTCCTCGATGTCTGCCCATGAGTGTACACGCAATGGGCACATATTACGATCACGGACCAATATACCTAAGTGTCTCGTAAATGAGGCTTGATGCTGCCCAACAACCCTATTATGGTAGAAAGTGACGCGCAACTTTTCTCCAGCTTTGAGTCCTGCAACTTTTTTACACCTATTTGTTCCTCTCACTTTTTTTACCTTTTCAGATTCACATGACCCTGCAAATTTCAATTTAACCCAAATATAAAAATATATATTGTACAACAATAACAAAAAAATCTTATAGCTTGAGATAATAAAATACTTATTTCACTTCTCTGTGCACCCTGCATCTCTTCTTCCTCATGAGGAAAAAGAGTATCACCTTCAAATATTTGATCAAAACCAGGAGGCGCAACATTTTCTCCAACTCTGAGTCCTGCACCTTTTTTATACCTATTCATTCCTCTCACATTCTTACCTTTTCATATTCACAAAGCCAAAACTATTGGATGAAAGGCGTTGAAACCGCCCTTGTTCGATTGGCTGCCCAAAAGTAAACGGACGAGAGGTATTACAATCGGAGGGCCTAATCTTCAATACTTCAATATCGGGTACTTAGTACTAAGGAAGGTCAAACTAAACACCCGGAATCCGAATGAAGGAAAATTCGGTCCGAACTGGGAAGGACCATACTAGATTCTCGAAGTCACAGGGAAAAGATCCTATAAGCTCGGAATGATGAACGAAGAACAACTACCGAACAATTGGAACATAACTCACTTAAAACGATATTATTGCTAAGGTACGACCCCATTTCATTTCCTTTTATTTTCGGACTAACACT
>NW_017698884.1:0-2590 GCF_001879085.1 Nicotiana attenuata | reverse complement strand
TGTCATTGTTACCACTGTCTAAAATTTAACCGCTCTAGATGGGTACCCGCGCTCACTGTGGGTGTGCAGACTCCGGAGGGGCTCCTACAGCCCAAGCGCTATATCATCATAAGGCCTGAAAGCCTGTACATATCAACATGAGGCCTGAAAGCCTTCTCACAGCACACTCGAGGCCTGAAAGCCTCCTCACAATACACTCGAGGCCTGAAAACCTCCTCATAATACACTCGAGGCCTGAAAGCCTCCTCACATCACTCAGCATATTCTCACATATGGCCCTCGGCCTCAATCAGTCCAAAAATAATCATAAGCCCCTCGAGCATCAGTAAAGAAACAATAATGCTCAGCTCAAACAGTAGTTCAAATATCAGTTAAAACTCGAGGTTGAGTAAAAATATAGCTGAGTTCATGAAACAGTGTAATGACAATGGACTGAGTTCAAATAATATTTCAAATAGTGAGGAAAACAGTGATGATAGCTCATAGGGAGTTCAAACAGTCGGCAATAAGCACCAAATATGGCAATAAGCCCAAGTCCTAGTGAAAAACAACAAGTCATAGCGAAATACGCGGTAAATTCAACAACTGGGACGGACCAAGTCACAATCCCCAACGGTGCTCTACCCCACGCTCTCTATCTGGCGTGCAAGTCACCTCATTATAGCACTATGGGTGCAAATCCGGGGTTTCAAACCCTCAGGATATCATTTACAATCATTACTCACCTCTAACCGGCGAAATCTCTAGCCCGCGACGCCTTTGCCCCTAAAATCGGCCTCCACGCGCGTCGAATCTAACCAAAATCAGAGCGAATACATCACAATATGCTAAGGAAACATAACCCAATCGAAAAGACTCAAAAAACATCGAAAATCACGAAATTGGCAAAACCCGAGCCCCGGGCCCACTTCTCGAAAAATTACAAAATTTACATCACCGGATTCCTTATCTCCTCATGAGTTCATACATACTAAGAACATCAAAATCCATCCACAATTGACCCTTCAAATCCCAATTTAAAAATTTGAAAATTCCAAGCCTTATTCCTCCATTTTAGCAAAAATTCAATGATTTCCTAGATGGATTTCACAATAAAAACGAGTTTTGAGTCCAAGAAACGTACCTCCAAACGTTCCCCCTTGAATCCCTCGTTAATCTCCTTCAAGAATCTCCAAAAACGAGCAATTATGGGTGTAAAATGACCCCAAAATCGCGACTGACTTGTTTTAAAACATTCTGCCCAGGTATTTACTCTTCGCGATCGCGGAGAACAATTTTTCAAGCCCAAAATTTACTCTTCGCGATCGCGGACAATGCTTCGCGATCGCGATGAACAGTTACATATGTTGCTCATTTCCTGACTCCTTATGCACACAACTCCAAATTACGAATGGTTTGATGTTCTGAAAACTAGACACATAGGGCTATAATTTCATATGTTGCTCATTTCCTGACTCCTTATACATTTCGAGATATAAGCTTCCAAAGTCATCCGTGTGTACTAGAGACCTTCCCGGGCAGCCTATAGTGTAACCACCATAACTTTTTGTACACAACTTTAAATTCCAATTAATTTACATTTCTGAAAACTAGACACAAAGGGCTACAATTTTCATTTTTGGATCATCTCCAAATTCCTTATAGATTGTGAGATATAAGCTTCCGAAGTGGGATCAACACAACAGAATATTTCTTCTCCGCGATAGCGAAAGGCTTCACGCGTTCGCGATTCATTGGCATGTTTCTCACATTTTACTCACCGCGATCGCGACCAATTCCCCGCGATCGCATAGAACACTGCTGTAGCCAAAAAACCAGCAGTTAAAAATGGCCTAGAAATGGTCCGAAACCACCCCGAAACTCACCCGAGGCCCCCGGGACCTCAACCAAAAGCACGGACATATCCCATAACATCATTCAAACTTGTTCCAATCATCAAAACACATCAAACAACGCTAAAACCATCAAATCACATCGGATTCAAGCCTAAATTCTTCAAAAACTTCCAAAATGCACTTTCGATCAAAAAGTCTACCAAACCTCGTCCGAATGATCTGAAACTTTGCACGCACATCCCAAATGACATAACGGAGCTACTGCAACTCTCGAAATTCCATTCCGACCCCTATATCAAAATCTCGCCTATCAATCGGAATTCGCCAAAATACTAACTTCGCCAATTCAAGCCTAATTCTACACCGGACCTCCAAAATAAATTCCGATCACGCTCCCAAGTCACAAATCATCTCCCGAAGCTAACCGAATCACCGGAAATCACATCCGAGCCCTCTAACTCATAAGTCAACGTCCGGTTGACTTTTCCAACTTAAGCCTTCTTAAAAGAGACTAAGTGTCTCATTTCTTATCAAAACCAATCCGAATCAACTCTAACTCACCACATACCAGTAATGAAACATGAAGAAGTAATAAATGAGGAAAACGGGGCAGTAATACCTGATACGACGGGTCGGGTCGTCACATCCTCCCCAACTTAAACCAACGCTCGTCCTCGAGCATACCCAGAGTTGTCCTAGATGCTAACCAACAGCTGAATAACTTTACCAAGCATATACCCGGGGTGATCCCTCGT
>NW_017698883.1:0-2591 GCF_001879085.1 Nicotiana attenuata | reverse complement strand
TCAGAAAAAGAATGGCTAGACAGGTTTGTTGACCCGACCCTTATTTAAGGAGAGCAAAAACTAAGAGGAGGGAGAATGTGACCGAGCCCTGGTATCTGAGCTGCCTACATATCCTTGGCTATAAAGGAATCAGGCCACGTGTAGTTCAGAAATGAATGAGATGATGGAGTACCGAGGTTGAGAGCCGAGCGAGGTGCCGTCGAGGTTCCGGTCCGCGGTCCCGTTATTACATCAAAATCAAAAATGAAAAAGACTGACTAAGCCTATCAGCTACGAGTTACAAGATTCCTATCTATGAGTCTGCTGAAGCTTGATCTTGAGTCTTGGTTGGTTCTTCATGCGTACCCTGATCTGAATCTTGATGCTTGTTAGCTGCAGGTGTTGGATCAATCTTCTTTAGTTTTTCAAACCAAGACGGGACATGTAGAGCTTGTTACCTCAGCCGTGTCTTGAGCAGCTCACATTTTTCATCAATTTCTACATTTTGAATTCACTTCTTTTCTTTTCTTCTTTTTCTTTATTCTGGATTGAGATTTATTCTTTTGGTCGTCTCGCACCTTGTGTCCTGAGGTTGCCCTGCTTAGGATACCAAAACAAACGAACGAACGAAATTTTCTGCCCCAGTTTTCACTAGGAAGATTTCGTGAGTTAGTTGTGACACATATCTAAGCGATCAAATTAGGATTGTGTAGGGGGATCCTCGGTTTTTGTTCCGGGATTTTGGAAAGAAAAAGCTCCACGGTTTTAGTCCGGGAGATCCTCGGTTTTTGTTCCGGGATTTGGAAAGAAAAGGCTCCACGGTTTTTGGCCGGGAGATCCTCGGTTTTTGCTCCGGGATTTTGGAAAGAAAAAGCTCCACGGTTTTTGTCCGGGAGATCCTCGGTTTTTGTGGAAAGAATAAGCTCCACGATTTTTGTGCCGGGAGATCCTCGGTTTTTGTTCCGGGATTTGGGAAAGAAAAAGCTCCACGGTTTTTGTGCCGGGAGATCCTCGGTTTTTGTTCCGGGATTTGGGAAAGAAAAAGCTCCACGGTTTTTATGCCAGGAGATCCTCGGTTTTTGTTCCGGGATTTGGAAAAGAAAAAGCTCCACGGTTTTTGTGCCGGGAGATCCTCGGTTTTTGTTCCGGGATTTGAAAAGAAAAAGCTCCACGGTTTTTGTGCCGGGAGATCCTCGGTTTTTGTTCCGGGATTTGGGAAAGAAAAAGCTCCACGGTTTTTGTTCCGGAAAATCCTCGATTTTGTTCCGGGATTTTGAAAAGAAAACGCTCCACGGTTTTTGTTCCGGGAGATCCTCGGTTTTGTTCCGGGATATTTAAGGAATGGGATCCTATGCTATCATGATTTGTTTTTCTTTTTTGGGATTTTTATTTTAACTTCTTTTCTTCTTTCTTCTATCTTTTTTTTTTTTTTTTTTCATGTTTTTCCCTTTATTTAGCAAAACGCATTAAAGAATTTGGGGGGGAAACTTCCTTTTGGTCGTTTTCATGCTGCAAAGCTGTTTCAGCACTTGCGCATTTCATTTCCTTTTGGATTGCACCTACTTCTTGCACGGTTGCTTTGAATTAGACCTGTTTTCACCAAAGAACAATTTGTTAGTTTGAAACGGTGGTTGGTTTTGTGGCCTTGATCATCTCAATTGCTTGATCCCGGCCCCATTTCCGTTGAGGACTTTGCTGCTCGTTTGCCTTGAGGGTGAATCTCTTTTCAAACCGAACGGGTTCAACCTTAGGACTTCATGATGACTCGCCCGTGTGGGCTCTAGCCTTCTTACTTTATTCTGCCTTTGGGACCTTTGCCTTTGACTTCCTTTTTTCAATGTTTTTGCTTTGAAAGCATCAACCACCATGGTCAGTCGAGATTGGCCTGACGCACTCACTGAGGCTGGGTATTTCTTCGGCTCTGACCAGGCGAAGCCCTGTGAAACCGGTCCTGCCACATTTTCTTTGTACTAGTTACGGAATCAGAGATAAGCCGAAAGGGATTCAAAGAGAAGTATGCAGAAAAGCAATCGGATGAGTTTAAAGAGAAGCATCCCTTTCGGGGAAAAGAAGGACTTATCTGGGATGTGCATGCTGGCTTCAAATGATCATGACATGCTTCTTGGACTGGATGCCCGACCCACACAAACTTTCTGGCTTCTTGTGAACCCATTGATCCGTACTTCAAAACCAGGGAACTTTGCCAGGACTCTTGTAATAGTGAGATGTCTTCTTTTCGGCCGACAGCGCCCTTTGCGGGTTTTCGCCAATCGACCTCTCTCATTTCTCTTCTCACTGTCGCCCGACAGTGCTCTTTACGAGTTTTCACTAAACGGACTCTCTTCGCTTCTCTACTCACCATCGCCTTCTGGTGCCCGAAGGTTTTCACCGATAAGACTCTCTCATTTTATTTCTCTCAATTTGCATTATGTCAGATTCTAATAATAACATTTTCCACTTCCTGCCTTTGCCAACTGATCGGAAGGACTTGGACAAGGTTTTGGGGTAAAAGGATTTTGGGCGGAACTACAACTTTGGAACCATTTCGGTGGATTCATGGCCGAACCATTATATCATCTGCCCCAGTTTCATTTTTCGGGGAAATCAGGATT
>NW_017698882.1:0-2591 GCF_001879085.1 Nicotiana attenuata | reverse complement strand
ATATCTGGTGGTCAAGATGGTCACTTTCACGGTTGTGCTTATATTTCTTATCTTCCCCCAACCCCTTACTTTGATGGTTCTTCTTTTTCTGGTGAAGTTAATAGGAACAAAGAACCTAGGGAAGCTGACCTAAAGAAGCTTGAAGATATGTTAAAGTGCATTTTGGAACAACAGAGTAAATTACTACTGCGGATAGAAAGGCAGGAGGAAACTATTCACAACTTGAAAGTTCACATGAGTCAACTGGTTGAAGTTTTTAATGCTCAACAAGCCAATATTGTGAATAGTATCCAAGAAGAGCGTGAATTAGATACAAAAATTGATGAGTTAGAGGAGGAGGCTAGAGTAGAACACCAACAATCAATCACACTAGATTTTGAGGATGTCGATGTTGTAGAAGAGATACTAGAGTCAACCAAGGATATTGAGGATACATATTTAGTTGACTCTATTGTCATTAGTGTTGAGAATGTAGATAGTCCCAATGTTCATGTAGTTGAGCGCATTGGTCCTCACTCCAAGCATTTTTCCACATTGTGTTTAGATGATGATATGGAAATAGAGTTGTCCGATCCATTTGAGGAGTCAAGGAATGATGAACAAAGTGCTTACATTCTGGAATTCTTCTTGCCAGAAAGTCGGGATTACACACCTCATATAAAGGCCAAGAAGTGCAGAATACTACATTATTTTATTGGGCTAGTCAGATTCGTTCCACCACCCCAGGAGCATGATCATAGAGCAGAATCAAAACTTGGGGTCCGATTCATATGTTCAAAGTGGAGGCAGAAAGTGATTCACGTCGTGCCGCAACGTTAAATCAAGCGTTTG
Organism: Nicotiana attenuata; assembly: GCF_001879085.1. NCBI lineage: Eukaryota > Viridiplantae > Streptophyta > Magnoliopsida > Solanales > Solanaceae > Nicotiana > Nicotiana attenuata. The sequence continues at coordinate 1,760 of NW_017698882.1, read as the reverse complement.
TTGGGAGGCAACCCAGCTTTATTGCTTTCTTTTATTATTTATTTTTTATTATTTTAATTGTATTATTTTTGTAGTGTCAATTTTTTTATTTTCTAGGAGCATGGAAAGCAAAGGTATTGGAAGGATGCATCAGCAAACCAAATGGTTGGAACTAAGTGTGAGGTACCCACACGAAGGACCAAGCTTGGGAGAAGTCTGAGTACCCCATGAACTGCTAGTGCTTCGGCTTTTGGCCTACCAGGGAGTTTCTTTTACCCTCTTGTATGTATGGGTGTGCATTGGGGACAATGCACAATTTTAAGTGTGGGGTGAGGAGATTATCCGGGTGACTTTTCATGCTACTTTAGCCGTGTTCGTTTAATTAAATAATTTTTTTTTAAAAGATTGGACTTTTCCTGATGACGGATCTTCTAAACAGTTTTCTTGAGGGAAGTAAGTCTAAAGAAAATACCAAAAAGATTTTTTTGTTTTATTTTAGGTAGTGTAGCAATTACCCCTTGGTTTTTCTTTAAACCACGGTTCTTTTCCAAGGGTTTTATTTGAACCGGGTGTAGTTAGTTTTTTTTTTTAAGGAATAAGAGCAATTGTGTTGTGCTTTGAATTGAAGCAATATCTCTTGACTTTGTTATGCCTTGAGAATAGTGAGTACTTTGGCTGTGACGCTTAGGCTCAGTTTTTGACTCTTGTATAAGTACCTTAAATTGTATGATCTTAAATTTGCTTAACTGCTCTGACTAGGGTGTCTTGATGAATCCAATCCTGAGTGAGTTATGTGCCATGTGTGTGTAAGGTTTTGTGATATTCTGTGCATTGCATTTGATGCCTAGAACTTGCCCCGTGTGTTTGCAAAGCGAAATAGTAGTTTTATTCAGTCTAGGAAGTGATATAGGCATTTCTTTGTTAAGCCAGATATGTATATTTTACCCGCCTAATTATTATGTATCGTAGTTAACCCCTTTGAGCCTGTAATCCTGTTTCTTTGGCAACCACATTACAAGCCTTACCCATTTGTTCGAATTAACCATCTATTTGAACCATTGTAACCTCTCATGAGCACTTGAATTGTTTATGAACTTTGTAAAAGTTAAAGTGTGGGGTGGTTGGTTTGGCTTTTGAGTGGAACTAATGAAATAAGGAGAAAGGTGCACTGTTTTGAAAAAGTAAAAGCCACTTGAATTGAAAAAAAAAATAGCTGGATTGTTGTTAAAAAAAAATTCCTTGATAAGTGGTGGCTCTTGATGTAAGTGTGCTTAAAGAAGTATGGGGTAATATACATTGATGTGAAGGTGGAGTTTGGTTTGGCATAAGTATGGGGTTTGAATGTTAAAGTATATGTATTAAAGTGCTTAGGGAGGTGTAGTCACCCTTATATCTAAATGTATCCTACCCGTCCCGTAGCCTACATTACAACCAAATAAAGTCCTAATTGATCCAAGATTGAATGAGCTCGATTAGTGGAGTAGTACACTACGGGCAAGCTTATGGTGCATCTTTTGTGGCATATGAATGTTATTTCTGAGAGTGAGTGAATTCTTTCTATCTTGAGTTCCTAAGTGTTCTTAAATTTTATTGTGTGGAACTACTCTCTTTTGTTGTGTTAGGGCACTTGATTCATGAAGGAAAGGTAATGTCAGTGACCTCTATATTAGAGTAAGTGGGTGAGTTGTGAATAACGTGTGGTACTTGTGAGTCAAATCTTGAGGTGAAGATGTTACGCTTTTGTGCTTAGTCTATTTTAAATACTCTTGGTGTGATGAGTT
>NW_017698881.1:0-2591 GCF_001879085.1 Nicotiana attenuata | reverse complement strand
TCGCTTAATGTTGTGTTTATTCCCTTTAAATCAGTATTAGTTTGCCACTTTGAATCCTTGAATGATTGTGACTAGTACTTTACTGATTTTGTGTATTTTCCTTTAACCATGATACTTGCCTTAGAACTCTTTACAGATTTTATGATTTTCCTTTAACTGTGATACTTGCCTTAACACTCTTCACTGATTTTGTGAATTTCCTTGCTTGTTGACATCTGCCTTAACTGATAACTGATTTCCTGCGATACTAGGGGATCTCTTACTAATTTTCAAAATAATACTCTGCCTTATTTTATGTGCAAGCATGTCGCCAATTGATTCTTACTTTCCTTAATTCATATGTTCTGTACTTGGTCCTAATCACACGCCTTATTCTTTACTACTCTATGTATGATTGAAATTAGTCTTTCAATTAGTCTATTTCCTTATTTGTCACCCTGGTAGCCATTTGAACTAGGACTCCCCAATTAAAGGGGAGTACTTACATTGATTGGGATTCTGATTGCATTTACTTCCATAATTACACTACACTTTACTTCTTACCTTATTTTTCTACTCGTTTCCAGAACTATAAATACTCTACTCTTTCATTAGCAAAACACACACACAGAGACACACATCACTAATACTCTCAATTCTACAAATTCTCTTGTGCTCTTTCTCTCTTGCTCTTTTGCTCTATTGCTGTTCTCTGCTCTTGCCTATTATTAGCCGGCTGTAAGCCAAGGCTAAAATTGTGTTATCACTTTATCTTTGCATCCTGCTCTTGCTCTTTACTGGTATGTCCTAGTTTCAATTCAAAGCTCCAACAACAATGTGATTCTCTATATGTTTCAGTTCTTACTATTTCTAGTTTGCTTCTATTTGTGGTTCTCTTGCGAAATCTGTAATTAAAATATATTACTAGCATGTTATTATGTCTTCCCTTCCCTTTGGATTAGTATATCCCCTTTATGTGTGTTTCCAAGCATGACTTGCATACTTATCCCAAATCCCTATCACCCCTCTATGTGGTTGTTCTTCATATTTGTGTTTTTCCTATGACTATGCCTGAAAGTGTTTTTGTTTTCATTTATTGTTTAAATCTTTTCTTGAAATTTCTTCCCTCTTTATCTCTCCTCAAATTTCCATTTTTACTTGCAATATTATCATTAGTAGCTTCTCTTTTCAGTTTGTAACTTCTTACTTTTACAAGTTTTTGTGATCAATAAGCCTTTGGTTTTTCTTAATGCCACAGTTCTTTCCAAAGGTGGAGTCTGTGTGAACCGGGTGGCTCTTCCCAATTATGGATGGCATGACAACCTTTTTAAGGGTTTGAGTTCGTTTTTCTTTTCTTTATGTTTTTGTGTAAATAGTAGTAATGAATAAAAGTGACTCAGGCAAAGCTTCACTTGGGCCTAGAATATTTACCTTTGACCTTATGGTTAGAAACAAATTGATTTGCAAGGAATGGTGCTAGTTGTGACCTTTAGACTCTTGTGTTGACTAAACAATCATCGAGTGGCTTCTTGGAGCCATTTGTGTTGCTCAATCTTAGCTAGGGTTGTTGTGGGCCCCCGACTCTATCTCTTTAACAATCCAATAGCTTGTGAGGTGAGGTATTCATTTGCAAGTCCAAGTCCCGTGCCAATAAGTCTAGAACTTGCCCTGAGTGTGTGTCTAGGCAAAATTTTAAGTGTAGCTCGACTTGAGAAATGAGTATAGGATCTCCTTGATCCAAATTGAAACTTGAAAGCATCCACAGCCTACCAAATATGATATGCCTAGTCAACCCCGTTGAGTCGAAGCCCTTGTTCTTTCAATAGCCATGATACAAGCCTTTATCTGTTCTAAAATGACCCTCTCTTGGCACCTGATCTTTCCTTAGCACAATTGGCAAAAGCATAAGTTTGGGGGGAGAGACGAGGAACGCAAAAGTGATAAAAGGTACAAAATAAAGAAAAGGGAGGGCAAAAAGAAAAAGAAAGAAAGGCCAAAAAGTCAAAAAAAAAGTGAATAACATAGAAAATAATGAAGGGATTCAATAAAAAGCAATGATGATAGGCTTAGAATGATTAGAAAGGAGAAAAATGATTGACATGAACAAGAAAGAGTGACAGTGTGTCTCTCTAGTCCCCTAAGGAAGAAGAAAATGACTCAAAGAGTCAAAAAGTGCGAGCCAAAATGAGAAAATGAATTTCTTAAGGAAAGATGAAACCTTCATTGACCGATATATCCTACCTTGAACCAAAAGCCTTCATTACATTCCCACAAAAGCCCTATATGATTTTGAGTTGAGTGAGCTTACATTAGTGGTGATTCACATAAGGGGCAAGCTTATGGTACTTAGAGCCGTACTTGTGACCTTCCTTTGAGAGAGATGAGCGTTCTTTTCCATAATCCTTGTTCTGAGTGCTACAATCTAAAGTGAGGTTTGCTTATGGAGAGTAGAGAAGCATGAGTTTGGGTTCCACAATAACCTATGTAGTAGAAAGAGTTTCCTTGATGAGTTAAGTCAACTCTTGATGCTTTTGTGTCGCACTAGGGCTATCGTACTAAAAAGGTTGTGTGTTTGTTAATAATGCATTTGAGTTGAGGGTAATTGTTAGTCC
>NW_017698880.1:0-2591 GCF_001879085.1 Nicotiana attenuata | reverse complement strand
CTAAATTCCTCTCTCTTCCTTTCTCTCCTCACTCTCTCTTCACTCTCTCTACCGCCGCCCAGCTCCGCCACCGGAAATCGCCCGCCGGCGGCGGCCGTCGTCCAAACCACCCCAAAATTTAACACTCTCTTCCTCTCACTCCCCTCATTCTAAATCCACAATCCAAATCCCCCAAATCTCCACCAATAATCAACAAAAGCAAACCCTAATCGCGCCGTCTCCAATGCCGCCGCCGCCTGTCGTCCAAACACCACCAAAATTTCACTCCCTATTCATCTCACTCTCCTCTTCTCCATTCCACGCCCCAAAATCTTCAAAATCCCTCCAAAATCCGGCGAGTTTCCATCAGCCGCCGTCAACCACCCTACTGCCGCCATCTCTGCCGATCCGCCGCCGTCCCAGCCACCCCTCAACCGCCACTGCCTCCCGTTTCTCTTCACCTCGGCCTCAAGCGAGTTTCTGTTGTCGATTTTTATCAAAACTAGCATCCAATTCTCCGAAGTCATGGTTTCGATAAAAATCGACATTAGACACTCGCTCGAGTCGTACCACTGCCTATCGCCATTTCCCGGATACTCGAGTATACGGTAAAATCCTAGCTCTCCTTTTATTTTTCTGATTTTTGCTTCTGTAATCGGGTTTAGATTCAGTTTGAATCGTATGTTTCTTATCGGATAATTAACAGTGCTCATTTAAAATCTGTTTCGAGCATTAGTTTGTTAATTCAGTTGTTTGTTCTATGTTTAGTTTGCATAAATCAATTTGTTTTAATCTAATTAGTTTAACTTTTTCCTGTTTCGTCAATCGTTAGTTGTGTGATTTGTTTTGGTTGAAAATCAATATGGTGGTATTGATGTTGTCAAAATCTGAAGTTGTTATGGGTTTGATCATGACTTAGGGTACTAGTAGCTTACTTTTGATTAGTAGGGTGGCCGAAATGACTCCTTGGCTCCTGCCATAGCAGATTTCAGGCTGTCCTTTCACCTTTTGGACAGCCTTTAGCACACAAATTCAGCCTCTTTTGGACAGATTTTTGGTGAACCAAAATCTTTCCAAAAAAGGCTTTTCTTTGCCTATTTAAGGGCTGCCCTTTCCTCATTTTAAAGGGGACTCCACCATACATTTGCTAGACATTTTTTACACTCTAAGAAAACACAAAACATTGAAAAAAAAATCAGCAGCTAAACATCAAAAAGTGAGCTGAAAAACTGAAAGTTTGTGAGTTCTTTCTTCCTTTACTAAGTCGGTGAGCTTTTGTTTTGAGTTTCTGGGTCACTTCGAGTTTAAAAGACTGCTGTTCGGTTTCTGTTTTGGTTTTACTGGTTCGTTTGCTGCTGTTGCTGTTGGTTTTAAGTGGTATTTGATAGCCGTTGAGTTCGGACGAAGTGATTACTGTTGTCTTGTATTCAAATCTGCAATCTAGGTAACTTTTCAAGCTCGTAATGTAGTTTATTGTTAAAGAAATAAAAGCTATGAATCCTCACTTTATTTCTGAATAGTTTGACAACTTTCTGCTAAAGATCCTTATGTGAGTAAATGAAGTGTTTATCCCATGTATGAAGAATATGTGACTACTTATAGGATTAGTTTGTTAAAATCTTATTTGACTCATTTTAGGCTATTCTGGAATAGGAAGTATGTCATTTAGTTTGTAGAAAATATTTTCATGTTTTTTAATTCAGGCTCCAAATAGTTGAATCTGTAAAAAGGGTGTAAAAAGTTCTCTGTCAAGACGTGTGGCGAGGGTTTTCTGTTAGAGTTTTCGTTGTTTAACAGTAGGCATTTTCGGTCAATTGAAGGTCCAACACCAATCTTTCACTATCATCTATTTAATCCGTTTCGGTATTTCAGTCCCTGTTTTGACTTTCGTCAAGTTTGTGAGTTATAATAAGGAATTAGCTTGAACTAGAAAGTGAGTCGTGAGAGAGGTTTGAGTATTAAAAAATACAGAGTCGTGGGGATCAATGGGGATTTAAAATAAGCATGACCTTGGTCATGGATTTTGTAAGAAATGGGTTTAAAAGTGAATGTTAGACACTAATTATAATCGGACTTTGGTTTGGTACAGAATATTTTGAGTTTTGTTGATGTAGTCTTGTTTTGTTCAAGTTCATTCTTAATTGATGTGGAGTTAATGAACTATTGCCCGTGGATTTTTAAATAAATCTGAAAATGAGTTGAAGGTAAAAATTAAAATATGGGAAATCTTTTTGCTTGTTAGCATTTCATTTATAAGTTTAATTTCATTTAGCTACTGTTATTTTTGTTTGCTTCTCATTTCTTCTTATCCAAGAGGCTTAGGCCATCCAAATGAAAAAAAAAACAAATGATATTTTTTGTAATTAAAATAGTTTAATAACTTAATCACTTTAAATAATTAATGTAAACGCTAGGCTACTAGTAGGCGCGCTTTAATTTTTTTTCAATGACGGATTCGTTTGCGCAGCGTGATGTAATCTCATACCATATCCAATATTTTAAATTGATTCCTAATTTAATTAATCCCTATAATCGCGGATTCGCTTGCGTAGCGCGATGATTGATATTTAATTATTTTTCTCAAATATTTTAATTTACCCAAAAGTAATAAC
>NW_017698879.1:0-2591 GCF_001879085.1 Nicotiana attenuata | reverse complement strand
CTCCCTAGGACAGAACTGCTCTGATACCACTTTTGTCACGACCCAAACCGATGGGCCGCGACGGGCACCCGGTACCTTACTCAATCGAGTACCAACATAACGTATCTTTCTTATTACATTATCATATACGTGTGACATACGGGCCTAATAGGCCAACATAATTATTTATAAATCAAGACATAGGCCGACAAGGCCGTACAATCTTTCACATACACGACATATGTCTACAAGCCTCTAAGAGTACATAAATGTCATAAAGGTCGGGACAGAGTCCCGCCATACCAAACAATACACGTCTAAATCACACTAACCAAACGAGCAACTCCGAAGCAAATAGAGCGCACCAACATATTCTGTTGAGCTGATAGCCTACTTGGAGGGCTCTCGACCTGTCTATCGGGACCTGCGGGCATGAAACGCAGCGTCCCCAGGCAAAAGGGACGTCAGTACAAATAAAGTACCGAGTATGTAAGGCAGGAAAGCATAAACAAGAACAGTAATGTAAAGAGAGATAGAGGAGATACAACATGTAACATCTGAGTGCCTCTGGGGGCTACTGACATGAAATGCATAATACATATATATACATAAACTTTTAAAAACATACGCCTCTGTGGGCATCATCATCATCATATCGTACCCGGCCTCAAAGAGGACTCGGTAAAAACATATCTAGCCATCATAAGGCTCGGTAGAATCATACCCGGCTACGTGGAGCTCGGTAAACCCAACTGATCAGTGGTTGCACAATAGGTGCCATACCCGGCCGACTATAGTGCGGCTCGGTAGAGTAAAATAGATACTATATATAATGCATGCTAGACTCATGGAATCACGTTCTAAACCTTTTGGAGTGACTTAAGAACATTATGGACATCCATACCCTCAATATGAACCTCAGTAGGATTCAAGGATCATACACAGTTGCATAGAATAATTTTTATAAGGAAAGAACAACATGGACAACCTTAGTTGCTAGGAGTAGATCCGTTATGAAATAGTGTATTCATTTTACTTTAGATCATGCCAAAAGAAAGAAGGAAGTGCCTTAACATACATGTTTCTTGAATTATTGGAACGAATCTGCTTCTACGAAATTTATACTGGATTTCCTTGAAATTGGAACGAACTTGGTTTCTGATCTTACGTTCTTGGTTTCAAGCCACAAGCAGATTATTGTTTCAAGCTTCTTTATATCATATGAATGAAATTTCTTTTGAATTTTTAACAAGCCTTGGCTTTGAAATTGCTTCTGTTCGTGAGTTTTAAACAAGAAAAGTGATACAACTAACTTTTGCCATTTCCATTTCTTGATAGCACTTTTAACGTGAAAGGTTGGAAGATTTTGTCTACTTTCAGAATGTATCTTGAGTGGTAATTGCTTTAGTCATTACAAACTATTATATTATAATAGGTCTTCAAGATAAGGCATAAGGTTGCCACCTCCCAAATAATTTTAAGAGTCATTATCTTGGTTAGGGAGGGCTGCAACGTGTCTCATAATCAATTTAAGTTTTATCCACTTATTAGTTAACCGACTAATGTCCCGTTACCCGATAATTAATCAATTACCTGCATAATTTAAAAATTGCCCCAAATTACTTAAAATTTTATTTATTTTTAAAATACTTCATATATACTTTATATATTATACTACCTTGGTCATATGATACCTTGCATGGTACTAGTTCATAATTATCGGGTATTATCGATCGACCCGTATTTTATTCCAAATTGACCACTTTCAACGAAACTCGTTTTCTTTAATCCGTGTACCCCTTTATCCTTCATAGCACTTATTTATCGCTTGTTATAAATAGCGTAAGTACGCTAATGTCAAGATGATCCCATCCCCGAGTCTACGCCGGTTAACTGAAAACAAAATTTTAACGTACGATACTTCAGGGTGCAACATCATCGTAACTTAATACTGGGAAACGTGACATTACCATAATGTAATACTGCTGGGTGCAACACTGCCGTAACTTAATACTGCAAAGCATAATATCGACGTAATACTGCGGGGCGTAATAGCTTGGCATATTGTTCAGCAGTATCAGTGGACTTGACCGGCAAGAAGTGAGCTGATTTGGTGAGTCGATCCACTATTACCCAAATTGAGTCGAGTTTGTGCTGAGTGCGAGGTAACCCCACCACGAAATCCATATTAATCATCTCCCATTTCCACATCGGTATTTCCATAAGCTGAGTTAGCCCGCCGGGCCGCTGATGCTCGGCCTTCACTTGCTGACAATTTGGACACTTAGATACAAAGTCCGCCACACCCCTCTTCATGTCGTTCCACCAATAAACCTCCTTGAGATCATGATACATTTTCGTAGAACCTGGATGCACGGAATACCTGGAATTATGAGCCTCTTCCATCACCCTCTCCAGAAGCCTATCCACATCCGGAACACATAACCTACCTTGACACCGCAAAACACCATCTTCGTTGCCGAGTGAAAATGCCGAAGTCTTGTTATTCAAAACTGCTTCCTTTATCTGAGCCAATGCTGGATCACTAAACTGCTTTCCTTGACTTCCGCTACAAGTGACGATTCTGCTCCATTATGCACCATGATGTTCCC
>NW_017698878.1:0-2591 GCF_001879085.1 Nicotiana attenuata | reverse complement strand
GTCATCCTCTTTGTCATCCTCTTCCTCGGAGGACAAGACGATTTGGCTTTTTGGTTTGCGGGCGGCCCTTTTTGTCCGCTTAGTCTTCCTTTGAGGCTCGTCCGTACCGGACTCCCCGGGCCTTTTATTTTCTCCTGGAACCGGAAGGGGGCATAGTATTGAAGACCTCATCTCCGCGTCCTTGGGCAAGCCTGCAAAACACGAGGGTTATGATACATTCCCGATATACAAGAAAAAATGCGTTAACTTGGTGCGCTACCGGTCAAAAAGAAGGCTTACCATGGTTTTTCGCCTCCCACCGACCTTTGGAGATTTCCTTCCAGTTTCGCTCCGAATATGGCCGCTGGGCCACTATCTTGTTTACCCAGCCGGCCAGATCCTTGACGGCAGCTGGAGTTTGGGTCACCGCTGCACAAGAAAAGGGGGTTTCAGGAAGAAGTTGAGGAAAACACACTCTAAAAGATGAACAGTGAGAAAATACTTACGTTTGAGGTTCCACCTCTCCGGAAATGGCATGCAATCAGCCGGAATCAGGTCGGACGTCCTGATCCGGACAAACCTGCTCATCCAGCCTCGATCTTTGTCTTCATCGATGCTGGAGAATGGGGGTTTGCTAGCCCGGCGGGCCAGTTTTATTAATCCCCCTCGAAATATTCGAGGGCTGTATAGTCGAAGAAGATGATCGAGGGTAAAGGGAAAATCGCCCTCGACTCTCTCAACAAAAAATCGAAAGAGATATACGATCCGCCACATCGAGGGGTGGATCTGACCTAAGGTCACCTCGTACCGCCGGCAGAACTCCACTATAATGGGTTCTAAGGGGCCTAAGGTGAAGGGATATGTATATACACTAAGATATCCTTCAACGTGAGTCATAATCGACTCGTCACGGGAAGGGGCGACCAGGTCTTTCCCTTCCCATCTACATTCAGCCCTCACCCGGTCTAGGCAACCGGGAGTGATTAGACTGATATACTCCGATGCCGGTTCGCCGCGGCCCGGGACCGATGATGGGTTTTCAACCTGGAAGTCGGCAGATACCGAGCAACCAGTCGGTGTGAAAGCTTTCAATGGGAGTTCTGGCGCAGGTTCATCAGATCTAGCGGGGCTCGCGGCCGAGCTTGGTCTAGAAGGAACACTTTGTGAAGTTTTCGCCATTTCTTGAAGCTTTACGAAGAGATGAAAAGAAAATACAACCAACGCAAAATTTGAGAAAGATAAGAAATGTTGAACCTGGAAGGGTCGTTTATACTTTTCCCATGAGGCGGTGGCACGAATCGCGAAGTTACAGACACGAAGCGACAGATAATTAAGAGAAGCATTAAATGCCTGCAACAGGCGTGGTCAGAGCACTCGATGGCTTTTTCACCTGGCGTATGGCCATACGTCACGGGCATCACGTCACCGATCATATCGTTTATTATCATTACTCTCTAATAAACGAGGGGACTATCTGTATTGGGTGATACCCTTTTTTGCTTGAGCCCGACCGGGTTGGGTCCGGTCCGGGGCAAGTCGGGGCCATCGAACCCGACCTGGATGCAAGGTAGAACGACGGCCACGTCTACAACCGAGGTCGAGTCATTTCGAGACCGTTGCAGAGCTCGATATGAGTCACCACCGGATGGAGAAACACACAAGGTCGGAAGCCGGACTCGTAACGGATAACCAAGCGTCGCCGGATATCTCGCCCAAACGTGATTTTCTCAACCACTTCAGGCCATTAAGGCGTAATTACAGGGATCCACGATGTAATTAATTTACCTACCTTATTTTTACCCTTAATCAGAATGTATAAAAGGGGAGAAGACCCCATAAAGAGGCGGGGGGGAAACCATTGCACTACAGTACCATCTCTCTCAATTCTTGTACGCTATCAAGCACAATTGTTCTAAGCAATATTATATTCTGCGATTATTTACTTTAACAACAATTGTTGAGTCTTTATCTTTATTTTCCTCAACCTAAACCTTTTGTATCTTTTAGTTCACGGATCCTTAAAACCCCATATAAATTCAATTGTTATCCGGATTCTAGGGTAAACAAATACGTGGTCAACAAACTTGCCAGTGGTAATTTCATGACAACGCCATATGCGGAAGCTTGTGAGATTTTAGATAAAATGGCAGATACTTCATCGGCATGGCAAAGTAGAGCAAATGTTCCTCAAGGTGATCCGAACGTGATTCACCTATATAAAGAATTGCATGATCATGGGCAACTCATTGCCGAGTTGACCACCACAATGAATCAATTAGCCAAGGCTCAACTTCAACAAGTGCAAAGTCCTAATCAAGTCAATGCCATGGAGGGAGTTAGTATGACGGTGAACAAGATAAGGCAAAAGGGTCCACAAGTGCAAAATCGTGTGGAGATTTATGTGCAAGAAGAAAGTGGGTTTGATCAAGATGAATCTTACAATGAACAAGAGGAGGAAGTGCAATACGTGAACAACTTTCAAGGGCAAAGAAACAACTCTCTAGGCCTGAATCAATAACAATGGCGACCTCAAGGTAATCAAGATAATTGGAATTCTAACAACCAAGGTAATGGAATGGTGGTAACAACCAAGGGAATTGGAATGGTGGAAA
>NW_017698877.1:0-2592 GCF_001879085.1 Nicotiana attenuata | reverse complement strand
TTCTCGGGCTCTAGACCTCGGAATTCGACTCCGGGCACATGCCCGAGTCCCATATTTTTCTACGGACCCTCCGGGACCGTCAAATCACGGGTCCGGGCTCGTTTACCAAAAATGTTGACCAAAGTCAACTTTAATCATTTTAAAGCCACATTTTGAAATTTTTCACAGAATTTAACATATAATCTTTTCGGCTACGCGCCCGGACTGTTCAAGCAAATCGAGGCAAGTAAAAATAAGGTTTTCAAGGCCTCGGAAGCACGGAATGAAAGAGAAAATAGGTGATGACCCTTTGGGTCGTCACATTCTCCACCTCTAAAACAACTATTCGTCCTCGAACGGACAAAAGAAAGAAGTACCTGAGTCGGGAAATAGATGAAGATAACGGCTCCGCATATCAGACTCGGACTCCCAAGTCGATGCCTCAGGAGGCTGACCTCTCCACTGGACACGCACTGAAGGAAAACTCTTTGACCTCAACTGTCGAACCTGCCAGTCTAGAATAGCTACCGGCTCCTCCTCGTAAGACAGATCCTTGTCCAACTGGATAGTGCTGAAATCTAACACGTGGGCTGGATCGCCGTGATACCTCCGAAGCATGGACACATGAAACACTGGATGCACGGCTGACAAGCTGGGCGGCAAGGCAAGTCTGTAAGCCACCTCTCCCACACGATCGAGAATCTCAAATGGGCCAATGAACCTAGGGCTAAGCTTGCCTTTCTTCCCAAATCTCATCACGCCCTTCATAGGCGACACTCGGAGCAAGACCCGCTCACCAACCATGAAAGCTACATCTCGAACCTTACGATCCGCATAACTCTTTTGCCGCGACTGAGCCGAACGAAGCCTGTCCTGAATGATCTTGACCTTATCCAAGGCCTCCTGAACTAAATTTGTACCCAATAACCGAGCCTCTCCCGGCTCAAACCATTCGACTGGAGACCGACATCGCCTACCATACAACGCCTCATATGGAGCCATCTGAATGTTGGACTGGTAGCTGTTGTTGTAGGCGAACTCTGCTAGAGGCAAAAACTGGTCCCACGAGCCTCCAAAATCAATGACACAGGCTCAGAGCATATCCTCCAATATCTGAATAGTCCTCTCGGACTGGCCATCCGTCTGAGGATGGAACGTTGTGCTCAACTCAACCCGTGTGCCCAACTTTCGCTGAACTGCACCCCAGAAACGCGAGGTAAACTGCGTACCCCGATTCAAAATGATAGATGCCGGCACACCATGAAGGCGAACAATCTCCCGGATATAAATCTCAGCTAACCTCTCGGATGAATAGGAGACTGCTACAGGAATGAAATGCGCTGACTTGGTCAGCCTATCAATAATAACCCATATCGAGTCGAACTTCTTCCGAGTCAACGGAAGTCCAGTAACGAAATCCATGGTAATCCTCTCCCACTTCCACTCTGGAAGCTCAATCCTCTGAAACAAACCACCAGGCCTCTGATGCTCATACTTAACCTGCTGACAGTTCAAACATCGAGCCACATATGCAACAATATCTTTCTTCATCCTACGCCACCAATAATGCTGCCGTAAGTCCTGATACATCTTCGCGGCGCCCGGGTGAATAGATGTCACGACCCCAAACCCGGTCGTGATGGCGCCCAACAATATTGCTAGGCAAGCCAGACCACAATCGTTCCCAAATTAACCGTAAACCTCAAACCGACAATCTAAAGAGATTATAATGGTTTTAGAATAATAATCCAATATTTATAATAGAATAATACTGAGAAAAACACGAAGTCTGATAAAAATGCTCCCAAAGACCTGGGGTCACGAGTCTAGAGCCTCTAAAACAATCTGAATAACAATATCTGAACAAAAATACTCAAGTCTCGAAATGTATATATAAATAAAACTGAAATAGGAAGAGTAGTCAGGTCCTGCGAACGTCAAGCAGCTACCTCAACAACTCTGATAAGCTCTGGGAAACAAAGACTGCTCAGCTAAGCCTCCGGTGTACCTGAATCTGCACACAAGGTGCAGGGAGTAGGGGTGAGTACTACCGACTCAGTGAGTAATAAGCATATAAAATGTCTGAAGATAAGAAATCCACGAAATGCCACAAAGCAAAGCTAAAACTAACAGTCCAACACCTAACTACAAACTAACAGCAAAACAACTTCAAATATATCAGTCAAGTATAATGTAAAGATGCAATGCAATGCACATGACCGCTACGACGCGTAGCCCGATCCATTTAACGTCGACAACGCTTACTGGGGGTGTGTACAGACTCCGGAGGGGCTCCTTCAGCCCAAGCGCAATATAATCATACGATTCGCTGCGGCGTGCAGCCCGATCCATACTCAGTCCACAATATGCATATGAGTCACGTAACAGATTCAATTAATTTCCCAATTTCCAATTTATTAAGAAGAATATACTTTAGATATTTAACTTAAGGAAAAGTGACTTAGCGTTTCATAACAGTGATTAAACACAGGACTGAGATCAATGATTATACAAAGCATGCTATCACAATGACATTCATCCTCTAAGGATGCTATAGATCGGCACAAGGCCCCAAACACGGCAATAAGCCCAGATATATTCAATACAGGATGC
>NW_017698876.1:0-2592 GCF_001879085.1 Nicotiana attenuata | reverse complement strand
GCCTAAAGCAACTAACGCGTTGTTAACTTTGCGGGAGGCCATGGAAATTTGCTAAATGGCACATCCCGAGTTCTAAGTATTTTTAAAAAAATGATTAATGAGGGCCACACAATTTATCATTTTATTTGGCTCGGCACACCTCAATTTATTTTTTAACGGACATCCTAAAGAGGAACTAATATTATCTATTAAGGGTTGTCTCTAAAACAAAAACTTAATTTGTCAACATTATGAATTAACTAACATCATGGTATTCAAGGAAATTCGGGCCCCAAGCTCAAGTCCAAACTCGAACAAGGGCGATCTCCATTACTGAAGAAACCCTTAGCTCGAGTCCGCTACTTAACTTGAAAGGCCCAAATCCTACCATTTAATTATTAACAGACCAATTAATATTCTAATCTTGGGCCCAAAAAGGGAGCCCAACTTTGCTGTAAACAGGGGCTCACTTCAGAGACATGGCATATTAGCAAAACAAGGACGAATCCTTGCAACAGCTAAAAAGCAATCAGACTCTACTGCCAAATCAAAATTAAACCAAAACATTGCATTTTTTAAGGATCGAAAGGGGAAGGAGACCATTTTGAATAGAGTCTGCCTACGTCAAGTGCAAAAGGGCAGGTGGGGTCGAGCCCGAAGAACAACAGAAAAACACTCGATTATTTTTGTATCCCCAAGCCTGATTTGAGTTATAATTGAATCTATAATTGCTAATCCCTGATATACTGATGTTGAATTAAATAAAGCCACTTAAATCAGCCACAGCCATACAAAAGTCATACAGAAATTAAGACAAAAAAAACTAACTAGATGGACATTCTCCATACTTGTTCAACAGCGGATGCGTATATAAAAATGTACTGGCTGGCCAAAATCAGTTTCATTTGTCACAAGGTAATTACAAAAGCATGTTCGTACAACCTTCAAATATGCTATATAAAACTAAAACTAAACATGTAAACCCAAACTCGAAACCAGATTCAAAATATGCAGGTAACAGTTCATTTTAAACACCTATCACTGCAAATTCATTACATGATATGAAACAGTATAAGAACAGAGAATCATTGAGTCGAAATGGCTTGTATTCCATCAAATGCCACTTGAATTATATAGCCAACAGTTAGTCAGTGTTCATAGGCTAAGGATATACCTGGCAAGCAAAACAATAGAGAGATGAGAGGTTCAGCAGTGAGAAGCTGTAGCAATCGGCAGCAAAACATCCAATAAAACAGTAATCCAAGATCAATCAACCCAGATTCTAATTAAAATCAACCCCCAAATACCAAACTCAACTCAATACCAAAAGAAATCCCCAATTTTGAACCCACAATGATATCATATAAGGCTCAGAACAAAAATTCAATCAAAAGTGAACCAGAAAAGTCGAATACCAGCAGATTCAGCTCATTTTCTAGCTTTGTTTTTTTGTATTTTTGCTTTCTAAATGTGGTGTGCTTTCAGCTCTTTTAATTCTCCAAATTTGATTTCTCCAAACTTCAGAATGTAAAAAAAAACCTTTTAAAAGAGTTAAATTGAGTAGCCTTTTGTTTCTGAATTTTTAGCTCTTAAAACCTTTGCCTTCTAAGGCAAGAAATGGTACCTTTTATAGCCAAACAACTAGGGCAACACCTGCAGATTTTGTTTTGCCTTTTAGTCCCTTGTTAAGTTTTCATTTTAGCTTAGGGGTCCCTAGACTCTTAGCTTGTTCCCCAAGTTTTAATGCTTAACAATCTGAAATTCCACTAGAGATCCTCACTAGAAGCTTCTCAGTTTGTTATGAAAGATTCCCTAACCCTCAAATGCCTAAACTAGCCTCCCAGACCCTGATATTTACAGTAGGAAACCAAGCGGGTCAAGGTTGACCCAAAGCTCAACTCCTACATTGGGCTTAGCCAAATTGAATCAGGTCCTTTGCTGGGCTTCTGATTTTGAAATCCAAATCATAAAAATTGGATCAGCTCTTTTGGAGAAGAGACAGGAGTCTCTTAAAATGAAAATAAAGGGAATGAGAACAACCTAAACAACTAACCAAAGAACACAATCACGCAGAAACTAATTTTAACTAAATTAAAGTTAAATTGACCACATAAAAGAAATACAAGAAATAGGAAAAAAATGAAGAAAAAGAAATGAAGGAAGGAGTAATACTGATTTTGGCCGGAACGAATCGACGAAGGCTAGAGCTTGATGAGGCATCGACTAGAATCTGACATGTTTCGAAACGGACCAAAGATGATGCCAATTGACTGTTCTTGCCAAGAACAAACAATTGGCATAAACTTCGGCACTCATCGGGCTTCAAAGGTCATTGAAATCAGCAAAATAATGATTTTAGGTTTCTTTTGCTCTTTTTTTTGAATTTCAGATCCGAAATTAAGGCAAAGGAGAAGGGATTTTTGGGTAATTGGTGTGGGATGAGGATGAGGGGGGGCTAAGGATTGTGAGGTGAAATTTTGAAGCAATTTGGAGCATCGCCGCCGCCGTGAGCGATTTCCGGCAGGCGGCCGGTGGCGGCAATCTATGGAGATGAGAGATGTAGGCGGAGGGGCTGTGTGGGGCTAGGTTTAAGGTTATTCGGACATATTTAAC
>NW_017698875.1:0-2592 GCF_001879085.1 Nicotiana attenuata | reverse complement strand
ATAAGGGCAAGGAATAAATAAATCATAATAAAATCCCGGCAAGGGAACAATATCAAGTAACAACATCCCGGCAAGGGAACAACATTAAAAGCAAACAACGTCCCGGCAAGGGATCAATAGCATAATCCTCTTCTCATTTTAACATTTACTTCACAACTTGATTCATAATTTGAGCCAATGCTCTATGAGGTTCAATTGCCAAATATACTTTCAAAATCACTTTACAACTTGAGCCAACGCTCTTTAATATACAATTACCAATATTCTTTCCACAACCTTGCTCAACAATAGCAACCACCACATTAAACATGAACAATACAAACGGGGTCACATTAATCATAACATAAGACTCACGGGCAAGCTTGACATCAACGTATAGATACTCGTCACCATGCCTATACGTCGTACTCAACAAATAACACATAGTAAATAGGACACAACTCCTAATCCCTCAAGCTAAGGTTAGACCAAACACTTACCCGATTCCTCGAACACAGTTCAAGCCTCAACTATCGCTTTACCTCTTGATTCCACCACCAATTCACTCGTATCTAGCCACAAGTTACTTAATTCTATCAATAAATGCTAAATGAATCAAATCTAATGCATGGAGATAAGTTTTCTAAAGTTTTTCCCAAAAAGTCAAAAATCTACCCCGGGCCCACATGGTCAAAACCCGAGGTTCGAACCAATACCCGACTACCCATTCAACCACAAACTCAAATATACAAATTGTTTTGAAATCAAACCTCAATTCGAGGTCTTAATCCCCAAAATTTGAAAAACCTAGGTTCCACCCAAAACACCTGATTTCCCCATGAAAACCTTTGATTTTGAGTTGAAATCATGTGAAAGGATGTTAAAGATTGAAGAAAACGAGTTAGAAATAACATACAATCGATTTGGAGAAGAAATTGCCTCTGAAAATTCGCCCTAGAGTGTTTTCGTTTTGAAAGAGTGTGAAAAATGGTTGAAATGCGTCTAAGTTGTGAATTTACAGGTCTCTGATATCGCAATTGCGAACCCTTCAGAGTACCGGGACTTTCGCATTTGCGACCAAGTCAATTTTTCGGCCTTCTTCGCATTTGCGATAGGCCTGTCGCATTTGCGATACTTGTGTCGCATTTGCGACTTCAGGCATAACTGAACACTTCGCATTTGCGAAGTGTATCTCACAAATGCGACATAAGGCATGCCCGGGGTTCTTCGCATTTGCTATGAATTTCTCACTTTCGCAAACCCTGCTTGCATCGCAACTGCGATGCCTGATCTAGCAAATGCGAGATCAGAGGCCTGCTACACACCTGTAACACACCAGCAATTTTCCTAAGTCCAATTTCACCCCGTGGCCTATCCATAACTCACCGAGCCCTCGGGGCTCCAAACCAAACATGCACACTAACCCAAAAATATCATACGGACTCGCTCGTGCATTCAAATCACCAAAATAACATCTACAACAATGAATTTAGGATCAAAATCATGAAATCACTTAAGAACATCAAATTTTTTAATTTTCTCAAATAAGGTCCGATTCATGTCATCTCAAGCCCATTTCTTACCAAACTTCACAGTCTCGACTGAAATCACATATAAGACCTATACCAGGCTCCGGAACCAAAATACAGGCCGGATACCATCAAATTTCAAACACATTTCATTTTCAAAAACTCAAATATTTTTCAGAAAACAATTTTCTTTAAAAATTTATTTCTCGGGCTTGGGACCTCGGAATTCGATTCTGGGCATACGCCCAAGTCCTATATTTTCTTACGGACCTCCCGGGATCTTCGGAACACGGATCCGGGTCCGTTTGCTTTAACTGTTGACCGAGGTCAACTTAAATTCATTTTAAAGGCAAAATTTATTATTTCCACAGATTTTCATATAATGGCTTTCCGACTACGCGCCTGGACTGCGCACGCAAATCGAGATAAGGTAAAAAGGAGGTTTTTAGGCCTCGGAACACTAAATTTCTTTCTAAAATAAGTGATGACCTTTTGGGTCATCACATAAGAGTTACATTGGATGGTGTCGAGACTCGCAGTATTTCTATATCATTATGGATTCTACATTTAGTATCAGGATTATGGTATTATGGCGACGAGAAGTATCAATTTGAAGGTAGTTCAGAAGGAACTCGGAGAAATAGGACATCTTGGTAGTAAGTTGGATCGCCATGGTAATGGATATGATCGTTTCTTTGGGTGCTTATGATGTGGTAGGTTTCTACGGGTATTTCATGGCAATGCTCATGGGTTTTTGGTGACCGGGGAGGCTTGGTTGAGTTAGAGAGATTTAGTTCTGATGACTTAATCATGTGCAAATGGGTTTCGAAGAGATCTCAATAGTTTCTACCACGGTTCGAGGAGTATATTTCCTACTGGCAAGAGGAGCATGTGATGTATATTGATTTTCTCTAGATGAAATCAAATGGAATGTTCTTGGCTAATTAAGTATGTAGTTTCTTGTGACTCGGAGTGGATTATGAAGTTCTCATATTTTTCATATGATGGCATAGTATATGCGGAGTGTTGTGTGGGATCGAGATTGGCATGTGCAAGGTCACAGTTCGGTTTTGAAGGGAAGGAC
>NW_017698874.1:0-2593 GCF_001879085.1 Nicotiana attenuata | reverse complement strand
TGTCCAGTGACGGGTATTCAGGTTGATCCAAAGAAGATAGAGCGTTACGGAGTTGGCCTAGACCGTCCTCAGCCACGGAGATTCGGAGTTTCCTCGGTTTGGCGGGTTATTATCGCCGGTTCGTCCAGGGTTTTTCATCTATTGCTTCACCCTTGACCAAGTTGACGCAGAAGGGTGCACCATTTGTGTGGTTTGATGAGTGTGAGGAGAGCTTTCAGAAGCTTAAGACAGCTTTGACCACGGCTCCAGTGTTGGTGTTGCCATCAGCTTTAGGTTCTTACATTGTATATTGTGATGCTTCGAGAGTTGGGATCGGATGTGTGTTGATGCAGGAGGGTAGAGTTATTGCATATGCTTCTCGTCAGTTGAAGCCCCATGAGAAGAACTACCCAGTACACGATTTGGAGTTAGCTGCGATAGTTCATGCTTTGAATATTTGGAGGCACTACCTATATGGCGTATCTTGTGAGGTATATACGGATCATCGCAGCCTTCAGCATTTGTTCAAACAGAAGGATCTTAATCTGAGGCAGCGGAGGTGGCTTGAGTTACTCAAGGATTATGATATTACCATTTTGTATCACCCGGGGAAGGCCAACGTAGTGGCCGATGCTTTGAGCTGGAAGGCGGTTAGTATGGGTAGTTTGGCGTACATTCCAGTTGGGGAGAGGCCCTTTGCAGTTGACGTCCAGGCCTTGGCCAATCGGATGGTGAGATTTGACCTTTCAGAGCCTAGTCGAGTGTTGGCTTGTGTGGTTTCTCGGTCTTCTTTGTATGGCCGCATCAGAGAGCGCCAGTATGATGATCCGCATTTGCTCGTCCTTAAGGACAGAGTCCAGCATGATGATGCCAGAGATGTGACTATTGATGATGACGGCGTGTTGAGGATGCAAGGCCGGATTTGCGTGCCCAATGTGGATGGGCTTCGGGAGTTGATATTAGAGGAGGCCCACAGCTCGCGGTATTCCATTCACCCGGGTGCCGCGAAGATGTATCAGGATTTGAGGCATCATTACTGGTGGAGGAGAATGAAGAAGGATATTATGAGTTATGTAGCTCGGTGTCTCAACTGTCAGCAGGTCAAATATGAGCATCAGAGGCCCGGTGGTGTACTTCAGCAGATGGATATTCCAGAGTGGAAGTGGGTGAGGATTACTATGGATTTTGTGAGTGGTCTCCCTCGTACCTCGAAGAAGTTTGATTTGATTTGGGTGATTGTTGACTGGCTGACCAAGTCCGCGCACTTCATTCCGGTGTGTACTACTTATTCGTCGGAGCGGCTGGCAGAGATTTTCATCCGGGAGATTGTTCGGTTGCATGGGGTCCCAGTTTCTATTATCTCAGATAGAGGTACTCAGTTTACTTCCCAGTTTTGGAGGACTTTTCAGCGGGAGTTGGGCACACAGGTAGAGTTGAGCACAGCGTTTCATCCTCAGACGGACGGGCAGTCCGAGCGTACTATTCCGATATTGGAGGACATGTTGCGTGCCTGCGTTATTGATTTTGGAGGTTCTTGGGCTGAGTTCTTGCCACTTGCAGAAAATGCTTACAACAATAGCTATCAGTCCAGTATTCAGATGGCGCCGTATGAGGCCTTATATGGGAGACGGTGTAGATCTCCGGTTGGTTGGTTTGAGCCCGACGAGGCTAGGTTATTGGGGACAGAGTTGGTCCAGGATGCCTTAGAGAAGGTGAAAGTGATCCAGGAGAGACTTCGTATAGCTCAGTCGCGTCAGAAGAGTTATGCGGAGAGGAAGGTTCGAGATGTATCTTACATGGCGGGCGAGAAGGTCTTGTTGAAGGTTTCACCTATGAAGGGCGTTGTGAGGTTTGGGAAGAAAGGGAAGTTGAGTCCGCGGTTCATAGGTCCTTTTGAGATACTTAGGAGAGTTGGGGAGGTGGCCTACATGCTTGCTTTGCCACCCAGCTTGTCGGGAGTCCACCCGGTATTTCATGTTTCTATGCTCCGGAAATATGTTGGGGACCCGTCTCATGTGTTAGACTTCGGCACGGTCCAGTTGGATGATGACTTGACTTATGATGTGGGGCCTGTAGCTATTCTGGGTCGACAGGTTCGGAGATTGAGGTCTAAGGATATAGCGTCAGTGAAGGTGTAGTGGAGAGGTCGGCCCGTGGAAGAGGCTACTTGGGAGACAGAGCGGGAGATGCGGAGCAGATATCCTCACATGTTTGAGACTCCAGGTATGTTTCTTGACCCGCTCGAGGACGAGCGTTTGTTTTAGTTGGGGAAGATGTGACGACCCGGCCCGTCGTCACGTGAGTTACCACCCCGTTGTCCCCATATTATGTTCCCCTGCATTTCAGTATTGGTATTTGAGGTGATCGGATGGAGTTGGATTGGTTTTAGTTGGAAATGAGGCACTTAGCCTCTTAGAAGGAAGCTTGTTTTGGAAAAGTCAACCGGAAGTTGACTATGTGGTTAGAGAGCTCGGATATGAATTCCGATGATTCGGTTAGCTTCGGGGGATGATTTGTGACGTAGGAGTGTGATCGGAATTGAATTTGGAGGTCCGGTGTAGAATTAGGCTTGAATTGGCGAATGATGAATTTTTGCGAATTCCGGTTGGTAGGT
>NW_017698873.1:0-2593 GCF_001879085.1 Nicotiana attenuata | reverse complement strand
CATATTTGGGCTTCTTGCCAACTATTTGAACCCTTCGGGGATTATTATCACTGTTTCCTCACTATTTTGACTTATTACTTGAACTCAGTCATGCTGTTTTCCACTATTTTACAACTCAGCCATTTTTACTCAGTTTTGAGACTTAAACGATATTTCTAAATGATGTTTTGGGCTGAAAACTACTAATTTACAAATGCCCGAGGGGCTTGTGATGATTTTATCTGACTGAGTGAGGCCGAGGGCCTGTGTTGTGAGGATACTATGGGATCGGGCTGCGCGCCGCAGCAGTGTTATACTGGTACCGATATGAGGCCGAGGGCCTAGATTTGATGCCACGAGATGGCTTGATATTTGCGCTTGGGCTGTAAGGGGCCCCTCCCGGAGTCTGCACACCCCCAGTGAGCGCCGTCGACGAAATATATGGATCGGGCTGCACGCCGCAGCGATATATGGATCTGGCTGCACGCCGCAGCGGTTACTATATGATACTGATCTATATGTTTACTTTGCTTCATTTGCCTGCCATTATCTATTGTCTGTGTTGCTTCACGTGGTATCTACCCGATTGTCTGGCATTTTATGTTGAGAGAGTGTTGTGCCCGAGGGGCGAAATTCTGTGCTGATCTGCACTATTTGTTTTGCATTCATTTGCATAACTATTAAAAAAAGAAAAAGAAAAGCCATTTCCAAAAGAGTCTTAAACTGAGCTAAGGCGTTTTCTAAGATTTTACAGCTGCATTATTTTTTTTCTCAAAAGGTTTTACACTGCTCTGTACAGCATGATGGTTTGCCTTACGTGATTTCTTACTGCTCAGTTATTATTTACCTTTATTAGTCACTGAGTTAGAGTACTCACTTTACTCCCTGCACCTCGCGTGCAGATGCAGGTATTTATTCCCCCGGTAGCGGGTTCTGAGCTGATCGGAGGCTAAGTTATCAGAGTTTAGCGAGGTGACTGCCAGCGTTCGCGGCACCGCATTTCTCCCTTTTGTTTATCTGTCCTATTTTGTATATTACGGGACTTGTAGTCATATTTATACTCTAATAGATTCTCGTGACTTGTGACACCCCGGTTTGGGCTGTGTTTGGGTTGTATTCCGCACTTAATAAAGAAATCTCTGTTTAGACTGTGGTTATTTAATTATGTTAAAACTGTGAATCAATATTTAACTATTCTGAAAAGGCAAAATGGGTTGGTTGGCTGGCCTTGTCTTCACGAGAGGCGCCATCACAACCGGATCGGGGTTTGGGTCGTGACATTTTAATCGTGGCATTAGTGGAAATTAAGGAAGAAAATTGAGGGATTAGGGCTTGGGATTAAGAGACCATTGAGTGGGGATTTGAGGGGTCATCTGAGGTCCGATTTTGATGTTCTTGATATGTATGAACTCGTGAGATGATGAGGATGTCATTGATATTAATTTTATCGAGTTCCGAGACGTGGGCCCAGGGGCCGGGTTTGAGCAATTTCGGGATTTTTGATGCAAATTGGATATTTTTGAGTGGGCTTTGTTCCCTTAGCATATTTTAATGGTTATGTACTGATTGTGGCTAGATTTGGAGCATCCGGAGGTCGATTCGTGCCGGCAAAGGCATCGCGGGCTAGAGTTTGGACCGGATCGAGGTAAGTAGTGATTGTAAATACTGTCCTGAGGGTTTGAAACCCCGGATTACACATCGTTGTGTTATTTTGAGGTGACGCACACACTAGATGACGAGCATGGAGTTGTGCACCGTTGGGGATTGTGACTTGGTCCGTCCCGTAAGATTGTTAAGTCGCGCATTTGATTTGAAACCTTATGATATTCCATGTTCTAGAGATTGATATTATGTTTTGGGCTGTATTCCATGTTTGGGGCCTTGTGCCAACCTGTTGAGACCCTTATGGGCATTTTTACTATTTTTCCTCACTCTATTAGTTTTGAAGGCATATCCTCAGTCATGTTTTTACCTGGTTATTGTTTAAATCTGGTTTTATCACTATATATCTTAGAAATGTGAAAACTGTTTGGGCTGGGTTCCCTGTTTTATTGATGGTCCGAGTGATCGTGAGTTGATGACTGGGATAGACCGAGGGTCTGATTGTGAGGTTAATAACTGAGAGAGGCCGAGGGCCTGGTTGTGAGGATTATAGTATCTATGGATCGGGCTGCACGCCGCAGCAATATATATGTATATATGGATCGAGCTGCACGCCGCATCGATAAGTTGGATCGGGCTGCACGCCGCAGCAATATAGCGTTTGGGCTGTAGGAGCCCCTCCGGAGTCTGCACACCCCCAGTGAGCGCAGTCGACTACATAAATGGATCGGGCTGCCCGCCGCAGCGATATATGGATCGGGCTTCACGCCGCAGCGGTTATTATATGGTACCAATTGAGCGTGAGTGCTGAGTGTGAGCGCTGATTGGTAGGAGTTGAGTCACGAGTGACTGAGAGGCTAGCCCAAGGGGCGATAGTTATATACATGCACATGAGTGATGTTTGCCTGAGGGACCTGATTACAAACTTATTGATTTTCACTTCTCTTTAGAGTGAGTTTATATCGGATATGTTGATTTAATGACTGTTTTCACTCATCTTTATACTGAGCCT
>NW_017698872.1:0-2593 GCF_001879085.1 Nicotiana attenuata | reverse complement strand
GCGTGTTTTGTTGGAACTTGTAGTTCTTAGGCTTGAATCTTTGATTTTATCGGGTTTCCGGTGTTGTTTTAGGCGTTTTAAGGATTGGTACAAGTTTGAATGAGGTATTAGGTGCTATTGGTACTTTTGGTTGGGGTCCCGGGGGCCTCGGGATGATTTCGGGTGGTTAACGGAGGAATTTGAAGTTAATGCAGCAGCTGAATGTCTCTCTTCTGGTATTTTCGCATCTGCGGCTTGGGAACCGGAGATGCGGAGACACAGAAGCGGCTATTTGGCCGCAGAAGCGGCTTGTCCTCTTTTCCCTCAGAAGCCGCAAAAGCGGTGCCATTTCCGCAAAAGCGGAGCCGCAGAAGCAGCTTAGGCATCGCAGAGGCGGAGCCGCAGAAGCGGCCCAGCTATCGCAGATGCGGCCCTGCCCCCTTTAATGAAAGCCGTCAAAAGCGGTAGCTTTTTCGCATAAGCGGGACCGCAGAAGCGGTCCCTTGTCCGCAGAAGCGGAAATGACTGTTCAGAAATATCAATTTCGAGGGTTTAATTTCATAAGTTTGAAAATCGATTGAGAGCTCGGGAGAAGGCGATTTTGAGTGGGTTTTGAAGAGAAAATCATTGGGTAACGTTTCCTTGATCCCTTTTCGTTATATTTCATCATTATGTAGCTAAATACATCATTGGAATTCGAATTTAGGATCAAAAGTTGGTTAATTTGGGGTAAAACTTCATGCACCAAACTATTGGGTTTTGAGGGGGCATTTGACCTCCGATTTGGGAGATTTTTATATGGTTAGACTCGTGACAGTACGAGGGTTCTAAAAATGTGAAAATTATTCGATTCCGAGACGTTGGCTGGAGGGGCGTTTTGGTCATTTTACCTATTTTCGCGCCCGAGCTTTAATTTTTATAGTGGAATCAGTTGTTTGCAATATTATTTACGATATGTAATTGAATTGAATAGATTTGGGCCATTTGGAGTCGGATACTCGTGGCAAAGGTGTGGTTTCTATTGATATTGAGCCGGTTCGAGGTAAGTGGCTTGTCTACCTTGTGTGGGGGACTTCCCCTTAGGATTTGAGTCTTCTTTGTTGATTGTATTCCTTGTACGCGAGGTGACGAGTGCGTGCTATGATTTATTTGTGGAAAATTGCCCCTTTTAGGCTCTTAGATCCTTGTAGTCACCGAATATAAAGTTGTTCTTGATACGATTGAGTTCCCTGTTATTAGCTTCACCTTTACATGTCTTACTTGGAATTTATTTGCCCATTTTTGGCTTATTCTTGTTGCCTAATTGACTTTTACTTGTTTCACTGTAGACATTACCCTTCTATAGTCACATTATCATTCTTAACTGCTTGTCTTTATTTGGAAAGCATTATTTCTATCTCTCGTGTAATTAATTGGTCTTAATTGGAAAGAAGTTAGATATCCTATATTCAATTGATATTTCCTTAATTTAATTATTTGATTCATGTTAACTTCCTTGTTGTTGAACTTAGTTTTATGGAATCGTTGTTTCATATCATTTCTCCCTTGTTGAGTTGTTCTTATTGCGCTTAGTATTTCTCTATTACGGTTATTCCTTGTGAGTTAGTTGTACCGTCTTTTGGTGAACGAAAATACCTGAGTTGATTCTCTTGCTTTGTTCCTGTATATATTGTCATTTGTTGTGTTGTACTTGAGATTGTGACGCACGAGGTTTCTGCCGTGCGGTTGAGACTATTGTGATGCACGAGGTTTCTGCCGTGCAGTTGTTGATACTGTCATGCACGAGGTTTCTGCCGTGCGATTGTGAATATTGTGATGCACGAGATTTCTGCCGTGCGGTTGATTTTGAAGGGTTGCACGAGGTCTTTGCCGTGCTGTTGTTGTTATTGATGTTTTGCACGTGCGGCGTAATAAGGCGGGATATGTTATATGCTTATATGTGGGTTGCGCATGTGGCGGAATAAGGAGGGAACATTGTGATGCACGTGTGGTGAAATAAGGCGGTACCTATTATCTTATTATTTGCACACGTGGCGAAATAAGGTGGGCTATATCAGGGGATGATTGTAGAGAATTGTGACGGCCTGTGGAGGCATTCCTATTTGTTTAATAATGTGATTGTGGGTTGCTTACCGGTATGAGCTTTATCGCTTGGAAGTTGTGAGGAAACATCGTACGTGCGGTCCGTTCTCCTTTTCATGTTTACTAGCTGGTAGAATTTTGTTAGAAACATTTGCACAAGCATACACATAGCTGAACACCCCTATTAGAGGTGAATTCCTCCTGATTTTGCTAAGGGTGGAGGTACGCCCTCGTTTATCCATTATATTTGTGAGAGTGGCCCTAGTTAGCCAGTTAGTTGTCGGTATGACCATGAGATTGATGGGGAACAGGATGCCAATTGTTAGATTTCAGATGCTGGGTCTTCGCGAGTTGTGGTTTGTCCGAGACTTGGTGAAATTGTGGAAAGAGTTGGATAAGATCTTTGTGAAGATCATTGTAATATATGAGTAATTGACTTGTTTTCCCATTGCTGTGTTGTGACCTTAGGATTTTGGATTGTGATTCTGTCGTCATTTTCCTATCCTCATTTATTATATTCTCGTTGTTACTT
>NW_017698871.1:0-2593 GCF_001879085.1 Nicotiana attenuata | reverse complement strand
ACAATGCTAATTAATACTAAACACTGAATTAAGGCATTACCAATGATAATTACTGGTTAAACTAGACTAAACTGACTAGACTAACTGAAATTAACAAATCAAACATTAGAACAAAAATTAAAATCAACAAAGCCTAAACAGAATCGACTAAGATGGCTAATAAAGAATTAAGTATAACAATGAACAATAAACTGAAACCAAACATTTAGCAAGACGGATTCAAAACGAAAAATTAAACTTAAAACCTAAACTTAGCAAGACAGGATTAAACCAACCAAACAAAATTAAACACGAGCATACTGAACAGAATCGAAAACAGAATCGAACAAAACTTACTAATTTTGAGCATTCG
Source organism: Nicotiana attenuata (assembly GCF_001879085.1). Taxonomy (NCBI): domain Eukaryota; kingdom Viridiplantae; phylum Streptophyta; class Magnoliopsida; order Solanales; family Solanaceae; genus Nicotiana; species Nicotiana attenuata. Next base: position 2,241 of record NW_017698871.1, on the reverse strand, counting down.
ACTGACTATGGGGCGAACTCTGACCAGCTATTGTTGTTTGAATCCTCCGGGATTCTTGACACGTAACATCCCTAATCGTGTGTTTTCAAAAGAAAACACGTGATTAGGGAAATTACGGTCCAAAATCCCCAAGATTTCTGAGTTAGGGTTCTGCCGGAATTTGGGATTCAGAGTTTGTAATGTTCCGGGCAGATTCGAGACAAGTGGCTATGGGGGTTGGGTAGAGGAGGTTCGGACGGTTCTGTGGTGTGAATTTGGGTTAATTTGGGACAACTGATGTCATGGCCGGAAAACTTTAAACCGTTATTCGAAGGGTTCAGCGTTGATTCGAGGGACGGGGTTTGGGGAATTAGGTAGAGGGGACTCAGATGAACCTAGGGTGTTAATTTGGGATTATTTGGCATACTTTGGGTCTTGGCCGGAGAATCTGTGATCTAATATTTGACGCTTTTGACCGGGATTTGAAGGAGATCATTTGCATATTTGGAAAGAGGGTGAAAAGGGGAAGCTGGGGTGTTATTTTGGTGAAGTTTGGAGATTCTCCGCCGCCGTGGGCGATTTCCGGCGGCGGAGCACGGTGAGGGGACGGTGGAGGCGTGGTGGGGAAAGGCAGCGTTACAGGGAGTGGTTGTACGAGGAGGGAGAGAAATGTTTAGGGTTTTGAGTTAATTTTCGGACAGTTTTATTTAATTAACAATGACCTCTGAAGACCGTTGGATGATGAGGGACGAAGGGCTCAGATTGTTTTGAGTAAAGAGAACTAAAAACTGCGTCGTTTTGAGTCTTAATGGGAGACGGACCGGGTTGGTAGATTGGGCTAGACTTGGGCGTGTATTGGAATGGGTTTCAGGGGACACGCTTGGGCTTGGGTAAGAGCTTCAAAGACTGGCCCAAATAATTTGATTTCAATTTGAAGACTTCAATTTCTTTTTATTATTTTCCTTTCCTTTTCTTTTCAAATTAAAACTAAAATCCTAAATTAAATTAACTCATTAAAACTACTCGAAAATCACAAATTAAAACTAAAAGGTGCAAGATGACTATTTTTGTGATTTTCCTTTTTTTTTATTATTTATAAAATAACTAATTTGCTAAGTAATGTAGAATTAAATCCTAAATGCAAATGCCATGCATATTTTTTTATATTTTTCATATGAAATAAAATGCACAAATAAAATGCAAACAATTAACAGAAAATAACACAAAATTCACAAAAGTGTAAAATAATGAAAGAAAAATTATTTTGTTTGAATTTTTTGGGAATAATTCATATATAGGGCAAAAATCACATGCTCACAGTAACTAAGACCTTAATGGAAGGAATTGGCGGGCAACCATTCAGCATTGTGCCCATGATCATTGCGGAAATATACCGAGCCCTAGAAAAGTGTCAACAGGGAGCCACTCACTTCGAAGGCTGCAATTTGCTACTTCAACTTTGGCTCATGGAGCATCTACAAAAGGGTGAATACCGACAAGAGATTCAGCGAAGGGACTGGGACGATCACATCGCTTTCCACCACCCAAAGCGAATGAATTATATCCCTGATATGTTTGCTCAGCTAGAGAATGCCAAAGGATGGTTCGAACTGTTTGATAATTTGACCGATGAGTAGGTACAATGGATGTTCGAGTGGTTTTCGACCGAGGAGTTCATCGCCCGATCCAGGGATGCACCTTTTCTGATATTGATCGGCCTGAGAGGAACGTACCCTTACGTCCCTCTCCGGGTTATGAGGCAAGCGGGTAGGAAGCAGGTTGTACCCAGGGTTGACAAGATGAGTCACTTCCGAGCTGACTTCCAGGATGATGATAGTCCATACAAGTGCCAAGCTCAGCATATGTGGCACTACAAGATCGTCATGGGGAGGGATACCATCGAGCCAGATAGATATCATGCTGGTTGTGCTCCATACTATTCAGGCTGGTTGGAAGATAAGCATGATGGCCTGGGCCAGCCTGGGTTTGTTCGAGGTCACAAGATCATAGATGAAAAAGTCGAGGCACAGGTCAAATACAACCAACTGCGCAAGAGGATCCGGGAGTGCGAAAGCGAGCACCGTGAGATACAAGAAGCCAATCAAAAGCTAATTGAGGAATGGAAGGACATGGCTGTCAGTGCCAACAAGCGACTGGTATACTTGGAGCGAGGCATAGTGGAGTTGGAGAAGAAATTTCTCAAGAGGGTCGAAGACTGCCAAAATGCTGAAGGAAACGAAGGCGGACATCTAGCCAGAGCCT
>NW_017698870.1:0-2593 GCF_001879085.1 Nicotiana attenuata | reverse complement strand
TTTCCAATAGCTTCATCGGAAGCTCAAACCACATACTTCTAGATTTTTGTAGACTGTTTTACTAAGGAACTGGGTTCCTCTACAGCATCTTCCTCAACCTCAACCACTGGAATGCTTTTGCTAGTCACAAATTCCCCTTGTTTCACAATCTCTTCTTCTTTTTCTTAACATTTCTCTTACTTTTCTGCAAGGCGGACTCGAAATTCTCTTTCTGCTGCAACCTAGTAGTGGGTCGCTTGGAAGAGGATTCAAGAGTCCTTGCTAGTTTGCGTATCTTAAACCGCGTGCGGAGAGCCATATCATCTTCATCAACAGGGATCTCACTTGGTGGAATGGATTCCAAGGGCTTAGGATAAACAAGAGGTTACTGAGTTGATTCAACTGGAAGAGAATCAGGTTCTCCAACAAGTTTTTCTGTGACTGTTTCACGGACTGGAGACTCGAAGAGTACCAAGGTTCTTTCATTGCATAGGAATGGAGTTTCTTCCCCCTGATACTCAGACAACAAGGAGGCTCCTTTATTCAAAAGACTATCAGCAGCGATAGCCATGATATTGTGTGCTGCTTCCTTTTCTAGTGACTCTGTGAGAGCCACTGAGTCCAAAATGGAGGAGTTTGGATACTGATCAGGATCATCCCCAGATACCTTTGACACCTGAGTGGTAACACTTTCTGAGTGTTCTTTGGTGAGATCAGAAGAAGGGGGAGACATGGGGTTTTCAACACATGGAAGGGAGACAGAGTTTGATGAAGAAGGAAAAATAATAGGAGATGAGGAAGAAATAGGTGTGGGTGTAGTAGTATCGGGTATAGTGGAAGAGTAGATTTCTGGAGGTGACTTTAAGGATTATGGGGAAGTGGGAGTGGTGTTGATGGTAGGAGAAGAAAAAGATTGTTCGTTTGCCATTGTAGGAGGATTTGGTAGAGAATTTGAGTGAGAGAGAAGTGAAGAGGGGATCACAAAGGTACAGAGGAGATGAAGGTTCAGGACTGTTGTGAGAGAGAGAGAGAGTTTTATGGGAAGAAGGGCTAATAATGAGAAGGGAGAGAAACGGGTTCTAAAGGGTTTTGAAACGACGGTAGGTTTGTGGGAATACATAACGTGCAGAGGAGGTGAAAGGATTTGAAAGATAAGACGTGACATGCAGACTCTGAAAAGTCGAATGATGTGGCAGTTGAATTAATTTTGTTAACCTTTTTGAGAAAGCATGCGAAAAAACACATTACTACTAACCTATGGTACAGTAACCAGATTCCCGAACAGTTTTTTGTAAAAGATTTTTGTACCTATTCTTTTGCAGTTCAACATTGTACCTTTGGCTTCTATGATCGTCATGCGTGTTTACCTGCAACGGTATAGATGTGAGCTAGGCCTAGTCAAAAAACACATTAGCTAATTTTACCTGAATGAGACTTTCATGGTCATGTGAGCGGAACCAGGTTCTCACGTAGGTTTAATTTACCCATGTGCCATCCTATTTCTCTCAAAGTTTCCCTGCTCACATCTTTTGAGAAGGTGTCAGCAATTTGATCTCTATGCACCAAAATCTCATACAAATAAGTGCCTTTTTCCATATTATTTCTGAGAAAATGGTATCTGACATCAATGTGTTTGGTTCTCTTGTGCTGATCGGGTTCTTTGCTATGCTAAGAGCGCCTTCTTCAACTGTTGAGAGAGCCATTGGGTTGTGTTTCCTTGTATCTCATGATATTAAGCATGATCCAACAGAATGAGCCATTCTATATATGCTCTTCTTGACCACCAGATAACCTTGTTTACTTCAAATTGATGCAGTTCCTCTTACATTGCTATAATCCAGTCAGCATCCATAAAGGATTCCTTGATAATTTTTGGGTTCTATTTGGGATAGAAATACAGAGAGGACTAGGGAATTTCTGGCTTTTGATCTTTTCTGAATCCATAATCAAGGAGGGTGATTATGTTATTAAGGTGATGGGAGCTTTTGTGTTTTCAGTTGAGGACTGAAGTTTGATTAGTATAGGAACTGAGTAAATTAAGTGGATTTCCCTACACTCCTCGTTCTGCTACTTGTGGAGTACCATGCACTGCATCTCCAACTCTTTCTTCAGCTTCACTGGTAGTAATTGAAGTACCAGGTTCCTCTTGAGAAGTGGACGAAGATGTTGCATTGTCTTCACCTGTCTCCTTCATCTGACTCATCATATCAGCCTTGCCATTTGAAATATCAGATATTTCCCCATGAACCTAAAGTCGTTCATTATTTTGATGATCACTATTTCCTCCCCTGTTAGAGGAGGGTGTCTCGTTGAATAGCACATGAATTCTTCCTTCCACACATTATGTCCTTTTATTGTAGACTTTGTTTTGAGAGGAATATCCCAGAATGATTCCTTCATCGATTTTTGCATCAAATTTCCCATGCTGGTCCTTCTCGTTGTTGAAAACATAGCATTTGCATTCAAAGGTTCTCAAATGAGTTATCTTTGGTTTTCTTCCATTGAGCAGCTCATAGGGGGTTTTGTTTAGGAGGGACCTGACCATACACCTGTTTACCAAGAAGTAAGAAGTGTTTATTGCTTCTGGCCAGAGATTTTTGGCGATTCCACTATC
>NW_017698869.1:0-2594 GCF_001879085.1 Nicotiana attenuata | reverse complement strand
AGAAATCTCTTGATATCATGATACCAGGGCTGACCACTTGGTTCCACCTCGACCGCATTACAATACCCGTGCTTTTCTTTGATTTGAATCTCTAAAGGGTCAATATGGGCATTGCCTGGGTAAGGCAACATTGAAGCTAGAGTGGAAAGTGCATCGGCTAGTTCATTATGACACCGAGGGATATACCTGAATTCTACCGACTTGAAGCGTTTGGTGAGATCTTCCACATGCTGTCGATAAGGAATGAGCTTAACATCTCGAGTTTCCCATTCTCCTTGGGCTTGTCGGATAATCAAGTCAGAGTCCCCCATGATTAATAAATCTTCAACATCTTGGTCAATTGCCATGTCCATGCCCATGATGCAGGCTTCATACTCAGCTGTATTATTTGTGCAAAAGAAACGGAGCCTGGCTGTAGCCGGGTAGTGCTGGCCATTGGGTGATATTAAGATCGCCCCAATACCAACACCTCTCGCATTTACTGCTCCATCAAAGAACATTTTCCAAGCACGAGTGTCCTCAGAGATGGCTTCCACCGAGTTTACTTCCTCATCTGGGAAATAGGTGCTTAACGGTTGATATTCCTCGTCGACCGGGTTTTCAGCCAAATGATCCGCCAAAGCCTGGGCTTTCACTGCCGTGCGAGTAACATAGACTATGTCAAATTCAGTGAGCAAGATTTGCCATTTTGCCAACCTCCCAGTCGGGCATCGGTTCTAGGATATGTATTTCAAAGGATCCAACCTGGTTATTAGATAGGTGGTATGGGCTTGAAGATAATGTCTCAGCTTTTGGGCAACCCACGTCAGAGCGCAGCATGTTCTTTCCAACAAGGTGTATTTGGCCTCGTAGCCAGTAAACTTCTTGCTTAGATAGTAAATTGCCTGCTCTTTCCTTCCGGTTATGTCATGCTGACCGAGGACACAGCCAAAAGAATTTTCCAACACTGTCAGATACAAGAAGAGAGGTCGTCCCTGCTCTGGTGGGACCAATACTGGAGGATTTGAAAAATATTCCTTGATTTTATCGAAGGCCTCTTGACATTCGGACGTCCACTTGATAGCCGCATCTTTCTTCAATAACTTGAATATGGGCTCACAGATGGTAGTCAATTGAGCGATGAACCGACTGATATAGTTTAACCTGCCCAATAAACTCATCACCTCCTTCTTAGTTCTTGGAGGAGGTAAATCTCGAATGGCCTTTATCTTTGTTGGATCCAACTCAATACCTCTCCTGCTGACTATGAAACCCAAGAGCTTCCCCGATGGGACTCCGAAAGCACATTTAGCTGGATTCAACTTCAGATCATACTTGCGCAACCGTTCAAAGAACTTTCTCAAATCTCGAACGTGATCGCTCTGAGTTCGTGACTTAACGATTACATCATCCACATACACCTCTATTTCTTGATGCATCATATCGTGGAAGATGGTGGTCATGGCCCTCATATAAGTTGCCCCAGCATTCTTCAGCCCAAACCGCATAACCCGATAACAGTAGGTTCCCCATGGTGTAGTGAAAGCTGTCTTTTCGGCATCCTCTTCATCCATCAACACTTGGTGATATCCTGCGTAACAGTCCACGAAAGACTGTATTTCATGTTTGGCGCAGTTATCAACAAGGATGTGAATGTTAGGTAACGGGAAATTATCTTTGGGACTTGCCCTGTTCAAATCTCGGTAATCTACACACACCCGGGTTTTCCCGTCTTTCTTTGGTACTGGAACCACATTGGCCAACCACGTGGTATATCGGACCACTCGAATTACCCCCGCCTTTAACTGTTTTGTGACTTCTTCTTTGATCTTATCACTGATATTAGTTTTGAACTTCCTTTGCTTTTGTTGTACTGGAGGACAATCAGGGTAGATCGGCAATTTGTGCACCACTAGGTCCATACTTAGTCCTGGCATGTCGTCATACGACCAAGCAAACACATCTTTAAATTCGAACAGGAGCTGGATTATTGCATCTCGAGTGTGTTGATCTGTGTGAATGCTTATTTTGGTTTCCCTTATTTCTTCGGTCGTTCATACTGATTTTGTGATTGCATGACACTTCTCTTTGCCATAGATTCAGCCTTGCATGCTTAATGTTTATTAACTCTGTATAGGCTAAATTTCCCTCTCAAAATAACCCTTAATTGTGGACTGATTTCAGACCTCCTCGTGTAAGTTTGATTGATTCTTTCCTTGTTTACTGATTTCCCTGTTTCTTGGGTTGATTTGAAAGCTTTCCTTAGCCTTTCGATTCTCCTATTTCTGACTTGGTTTATTTGTTTATTCATGAATCAGTAATTTCGAATCCCTGACTCCTTGATTTACTATGTACTGATTACCTGTATATTCTGCAGCTTTTACTTGTTTTCTTACCTTATTTGGTTAACCGAGTCTTTCAAAGATTCTTCCCTTAATTAAACCCTTATGTATTTACCCCTAATTATCTACTTTGCACAAGATGCTTACTTGATTTCTTTCCTTAAAAGTTTTCTGTCCACTACCGTTTGGTTTTAACTCCTTGATTAAAGGAACGTCTTTGATACTGATTAATTTTTAATTGTATACACAGTTCCATAATTATTTTCTGTCCTT
>NW_017698868.1:0-2594 GCF_001879085.1 Nicotiana attenuata | reverse complement strand
ACCCAGGTTTTGAACCTAGAAGAACTTGACTCCATGCCGGATCCCTAGTAGGAACGCTTATCTGCATCACGTGCATTTTGACTTAGGGGACTCAACATAGGGGTTGGGTCCGTCTAGGACAGGTGTACCCGGAATAATGGACCATCCTGATGCATCCTACTTGTGCATTTATCTGTTTCGGACTCACATGCTGACCGGCTTTGAATATTTGGAAAAACAAAAGAGAGAGAGAAAAGAGCAAATAGCAGTGTGGAGAGTTAATTACCTATACTAGAGAAAAAAAAAATGGCCAAGTAGTGCCGAAATGCTGCCGGATTTTTGAAATTGAAAGAAAAGAAGAAAAGTAGTTTTTGTTTGCCAGTGGAAAAGAAAAACAAAAGAGTTTTATTTTCAAATTAGTTCATTTTATTTGCCACTAAAAAGAAATATAAAAAGAGTCTTGCTTTCAGAAAAGGGAATTTGCCAACAAAAACCAAAAAAAAAAGAGTTATTTTTCAAATTAGGGATGTTTTCAAAATAATTAGGTTTATTTGACCGAACTACGCTGGTTTGATTCTCACCGGATGTGAGATACGTAGGCAACCCTCATCGGGTCCAACCACCCTTTTGCAAAAATAGCCAAAAATACCAAAATTTTAATTTTGTCACAAAATAAGCCGAATGTCCCAAAAGGGCGCCGGAAGGCTGTTTTTGCAAGAACAGCCACCCTGAGTCAGTTTCAACGGTTAGCAGGCACAGCCTTGAAATCTTCTCCCCGAAGTGCTGAAAGGCCGTAACTGCAAAACCGACCGTTTGTTTTAAAATTGGAAATTTAAGCAAAATAGTGTTATTTGCTTTTCTTTTTTTAGGTCAAATAAGTTATTAAATCACCTTAATAAATGTGCAGGATGAGCACGACTCAAAATGAACCCTTTTCAATCATGCATAAAATCCCTTTGGAGTTGCGTTTGTGGTGGAACGATTTGGGCAAAGAAGGGCAAGATGCGGTCAAGAAACATTTGAAAGGGCTTACCGGTTTGCTTGATATTGTGCCTCGGGGAGATATTATTAGGGCACTAGTTACATGTTGGGACCCAGCACATAATGTGTTCCATTTTTCGGATTTTGAGCTTACCCCGACATTGGAGGAAATAGCTGGCTACATTGGAAAGGATGAGGTTCCGTTGAGGCACAAATACTTGGTTGCTCCCAGAGCTGTAGCTGTACACAAGTTTCTAGACTCCTTGAAGATAGTCAGGGCCGTCCGTAACACAGACCTGGCAAATGGTTTTTGTACCCTAAGCTTCATATATCATCGCTATGGTCATATTGGGGGGTTTAACAACCCAGAAAGTAAGATATGTAGCAAAGGAAACCGCCAGAAGTGGGAGGAGCATCGATGTTTCGCTTTTATGGTGGCTTTCTTGGGGCTTTTAGTATTTCCGAGGAAGGATGAGAACATCGATATAAAAATAGCCGGAGTCGTCAGCACGTTAATTACCCAGGCCAAAAGTACACTTGCACCTATGATATTGGCCGACATCTTCCGTGCTCTTACAGCTTGCAAAGCCGGGGAAACTTGCTTCGAGGGGTGCAACTTGTTATTACAAATGTGGATGATCGAGCATCTGTGTCATCGCCCTCAGTTTTTGAGCTACGGGTCTCCAGAAAAAACATGCATAGAAGAATTTTACACGAGGACTAAAGGAGCCAAATTGCCGAAAGGAGTCACGGGATGGACAACATATTTCCGGTCCCTCACGGCTAGCCAAATAGAGTGGACACTGGGATGGTTACCCGTTGATGAAATCATATATATGCCGGCAGCCCGACCACATTTCCTTCTAATGGGGCTTAGAAGCATTCAGCCTTACACCCCGTATCGAGTGTTGAGGCAGCTGGGGAGATGCCAGATAGTACCCAAGGATGATGATCTTAGTTTGCAAGTGGTTGAGATTGGCCCTGATGGCCAGTTTCCTGAAGCAATAGTTCGCCAGATTTGGAACGAATGCCAATACTTAAAAAGGGATACTTGCGTACAGGATCGGGCCAAAGGCGAAGTGTCGCCAGGATACCTTGCTTGGTATAGAAGAGAATGTGAGCACGAAAGGCCAGCTAAAAGACCACACGTCCAGGAATTTGCTGAAGCATCGCAAGAACAGTGGGCGTGGTTAGCTAAAGAAAATGAGTACAGGGCCCGCATAGGAACGCTGGAAAAACAGGTCCAAGACCTCCGATTTGAAAATAGCTTGCAAGCCGCCGCTGACGAAAGTGAGAGAAAAAGATTGGCCAAAGAGAATGAAGTCTTACGAGCCCAAATCCAAAAGATGAAGCTAGAGGCCGACAACCCCGTCAGAAGTGCCAAAGATACAAAGCTTATAGCAAATCTAAGGCAAAAGGTGAATGATTACAGTTTTGACCTCGACAAAGCAGAAAAGGAATTAGTTGGGGTCCGGAGACAATTGGCTAAAAATGCAGAAGAACGGGCTCGCATGGTTAAGCAGTTAAAAGAACGAATATGACAATAAGGTCGCGAAGAGTTAAAGGAAAAGGCCATTGCCGCGGAAAACCGAATGATTAAACAGGTAAAAGACTTCAAAGTCGAGAGAGAACAC
>NW_017698867.1:0-2594 GCF_001879085.1 Nicotiana attenuata | reverse complement strand
AGAGTCTGTGTCGACTACGAGACCTCAACCGGGCCAGTCTAAAAGACGACTTCCCCTTACAGAACATACACATCCTGATCGACAACTGCGCCAAGCACGAGCTGCAGTCATTCGTTGATTGTTTTGCCGGATATCATCAAATATGGATGGACGAAGAAGACGCGGAGAAAACGGCTTTCATCACGCCGTGGGGAATGTATTGTTACAAGATGATGCCGTTTGGATTGAAGAATGCTGGGTCCACCTACATGAGGGCCATGACTACTATTTTCCATGACATGATACACAAAGAGATCGAGGTGTATGTAGACGACGTCATCATCAAATCCAAGAGAGACACTAATCACATGGAAGATCTGAGGAAGTTCTTCAACAGACTGAGAAGGTACAACTTGGAATTGAATCCCGCCAAATGTGCATTCGGGGTTCCCGCCGGAAAACTGCTTGGGTTCATCGTATGTCACCGAGGAATAGAACTGGATCCATCAAAGGTTAAAGCCATTCAGGAATTGCCGCCGCCAAAGAACAAGAAAGAGGTTATGAGTTTCTTGGGGAGACTCAACTACATCAGCCGGTTCATAGCCCAGTCCACTGTCATTTGTGAACCAATCTTTAAGATGTTGAAAAAGGACGCCGCCACTAAATGGACTAATGATTGTCAAAAGGCCTTCAATAGAATCAAGGAATACCTGTCAACGCCGCCAGTCCTGGTTCCGCCCGAACCGGGTAGACCGCTATTGCTCTACCTTGCAGTACTGGATGGGGCATTCGGCTGTGTTTTGGGACAACATGATGAAACGGGGAGAAAGGAGCAAGCCATCTACTATCTCAGCAAGAAGTTCACCCCGTATGAGGCCCGGTATTCCCTGCTAGAGCGCACGTGTTATGCTCTAACTTGGGTACCTCAGAAGTTGAGGCATTATTTCTGTGCCTATACCACTTATCTCATATCAAGGATGGATCCGCTAAAGTACATATTTCAGAAGCCCATGCCCATGGGCAAGCTAGCCAAATGGAAAATCCCGCTGAGTGAATTCGATATTGTTTACGTGACCCAGAAAGCGATCAAACGACAAGCACTGGCCGATCATCTTGCCGAAAACCCCGTGGGTGGAGAATACGAGCCTCTAAAGACGTATTTTCCTGACGAGGAGGTCTCTTTCATAGGAGAAGACATTGCAGAATCCTATGATGGCTGGAGAATGTTCTTCGACGGAGCAGCAAACTTTAAAGGAGTTGGCATAGGAGCAGTTCTAGTATCAGAAAAACATTAGCATTATCCAGTGTCCGCCAAACTCAGGTTCCCGTGCACCAACAACATGGCCGAATACGAAGCCTGCATCTTGGGGCCCAAGCTGGCCATTGACATGAACGTTCAGGAGTTACTAGTGATCGGGGATTTCGACTTGCTCATACATCAGATTCGAGAAGAGTGGGCAACCAAGAACTCCAAGATACTCCCATACTTGCATCACGTACAGGAGTTGAGGAAGAGGTTTACAAAGACAGAATTCCGGCATGTCCCCAGAGTCCAAAATGGGTTCGCCGATGCATTGGCCACTCTATCATCCATGATTCAGCATCCAGACAAGAACTTCATTGATCCCATTCCAGTAAAAATCCATGATCAGCCAGCCTATTGTGCTCATATCGAGGAAGAAGCGGACGGAAAGCCCTGGTTTCACATCAAGGAATTCTTGGCCGAAGAAAAATATCTAGAGCTTGCAAACGCTACTCAGAAGCGCACACTGCGAAGGTTATCCAATCACTTCTTTCACAGCAGAGGAATCCTGTACAGGAGGACTACCAATTTGGGATTACTAAGGTGTGTCGAAGCAAAGGAAGCATTCAGGTTGTTGGAAGAAGTTCATGCAGGGACCTGTGGTCCACATATGAATGGTTTTATCTTAGCAAAGAAAATAATCCAAGCAGGATATTTTTGGATGACTATGGAAATGGACTGCATCCGGTATGTCCGAAAATGCCATCGCTGTCAGATACAAGCAGATGTCACACCTCCTTTTTTCACACCCGCAAGGGCGTAAAGGCATTTTTCCACTTAAAGGACAATCGAAACGGGATTCGTTATTTATTAAGATTTAGAGTCGCCACTTGGGAGATTCATGGTGTCCCAAGTCACCGGTTGAATCCCGAATCGAGGAAAATATGACTTTGTTTAACAGTCCGCGATCCAGAAATCCGAGTAAGGAATTCTGTTAACCCGGGAGAAGGTGTTAGGCACTCCCAGATTCCGTGGTTCTAGCACGGTCGCTCAACTGTCATATTTGGCTTATTTATTTGATTTTAATACATGTTTTGACCTATGTGATTTTTAAATTTGAACCGCTTTTATTATTATTATTTTACAAGAATTGCAACGTCGTGAAAACATGTCTCGAATCGCGTCACATAAATGCACCCACAATTTTTGACACATTTCGACTTCGTTGAGATTTGGATTTGGGTCACATAAATGTGCACCCGTATTTAGGAATGTAATGTTATTAAAATACGCGCCTGAGGAGACTAACGCGTTATTATCTTTGGGGAAGGCCATGAAATTCGCTAAACGGCCCGCCCCGAAATCTAAGTAT
>NW_017698866.1:0-2594 GCF_001879085.1 Nicotiana attenuata | reverse complement strand
TTGAATAGGTCGGATTTCCTTGTTTCTACCCTGATCGCCCCGGCGTGAGCTTTCACGAAGGCATCGGCTAACATGGCGAACGAATCGATGGAATTTGGCGGTAAGTTATGATACCACGTCATTGCCCCCTTGGACAAGGTTTCTCCAAACTTTTTCAACAAAACTGACTCGATTTCATCATCTTCGCGATCGTTTCCCTTAATCGCGCATGTGTATGCTGTCACATGCTCGTTTGGGTCCGAGGTCCCATTATACTTCGGGATATCGGGCATTCTAAATTTCTTAGGGATAGGTTTTGGGGCGGCACTGGATGGGAACGGTTTTTGTACAAACTTTTTAGCGTCAAGGCCCTTCAGGACCGGAGGTGCACCTGGTATTTGGTCGACCCTGGAGTTGTATGTTTCTACTTTTTTATTGTTGGCCTCGATCTTTTCCTCCCCCTTTTCGATTCGTTCGGTTAGTTCTTCTAGCCTCCTAAGAACCGCAGAATCAGCATCCGGCCCACCCCGTTCCGGCTGTACTGGGGTCGGATTGATGATTGCAGCTGCACGGGGAGCCTCCTCGGACCTGACAGGCTCCTGGACCCGGCTCTGGAGCTGAGCTATAGCCGATTGCTGGGCTTGCAGCATGTCAAAAATCATTTTAAGGTTGATAGTCTCTTCGCCGACTGCCTGGGCCCTCGAATCGTCCTCTCCCCGGACGCTATGCGATGATCCGGAGGCCTGATCAGTGTTGAGCGCCATCCGGGAACCGGCATCTATCGGGTTTTCGAGCCCGGGCATTCCATTGTTTCCTGTCTGCTGTTCAAGTTCGTTGTTGATTGATTGTGCCATTCTATGAGTTGGTAATTTGAATGTTAGATGGACTCTTTACAAAGAACCAGTGTATTGTGATGTGTCAAGAAAGAGTATCAAAGAGCTCACTAATATCCTTAGCCCCACGGTGGGCGCCAAACTGTTTACCCTGGAATCCGGATAACAATTGAATTTATATGGGATTTTAAGGATCCGTGAACTAAAAGATACAAAAGGTTTAGGTTGAGCAAAATAAAGATAAAAACTCAACAACTGCTGTTAAAGTAAATAATCGCAGAATATAATATTGCTTAGAACAATTGTGCTTGATAGCGTACAAGAATTTAGAGAGATGGTACTGTGGCGTAATGGTTTTTTTTCCGGCCCCCTCTTTATAGGGTCTTCTCCCCTTTTATACATTCTGATTAAGGGTAAAAATAAGGTAGGTAAATTAATTACATCGTGGATCCCTGTAATTACGCCTTAATGGCCTGAAGTGGTTGAGAAAATCACGTTTGGGCGAGATATCCGGCGACGCTTGGTTATCCGTTACGAGTCCGGCTTCCGACCTTGTGTGTTTCTCCATCCGGTGGTGACTCAAATCGAGCTCTGCAACGGTCTCGAAATGACTCGACCTCGGTTGTAGACGTGGCCGTCGTTCTACCTTGCATCCAGGTCGGGTTCGATGGCCCCGACTTGCCCCGGACCGGACCCAACCCGGTCGGGCTCAAGCAAAAAAGGGTATCACCCAATACAGGTTTCATTTCATTTAACAACTTAGAGGCAAAGGCGGAGCCAGAATTTGAAGTTTATGAATTCGGGATTCTAGTTCTTTTAAGTTACATGGTTCAAAACTAATACAAGAATAACAACCCAGTATAATCTCACTAGTGAGGTCTGGGGAGGGTAGAGTGTACTCAGACCTTACCCCTACCCTGGGAGGGTAGAAAGGTTGTTTCCGGAAGACCCCCGGTGTGACGACCCGGCCCGTCGTCACGTGAGTTATCGCCTCGTTTCCCCCATCTTATGTTTTCTCTATGCTTCATTGTCGGTATTTGATGTGACCGAGTTGATCTGGATTGGTTTTGGTAGGAAATGAGACACTTAGTCTCTTTAAGGAAGGCTTGTTTTGGAAAAGTCAACCGGATGTTGACCTATGAGTTAGAGGGCTCGGATGTGATTTTCGGTGTTTTGGTTAGCTTCGGGGGATGATTTGTGACTTAGGAGTGTGATCGGAAGTGATTTTGGAGGTCTGGTGTAGAATTAGGCTTGAATTGGCGAAGTTAGTATTTTGGCGAATTCTGGTTGGTAGGTGAGATTTTGATTCGAGGGTCAGAATGGAATTCCGAGAGCTGCTGTAGCTTCGTTAGGTGATTTTGGATGTGTGTGCAAAATTTCAGATCATTCGGAGGTGTTTTGGTTGGGTTTTTGATCGAATGCGAGTTTCGGAAGATTTGGATGAACTTAGGCTTGAATTTGATATAATCTGATGGTTTAGGTATTATTCGTGGTGTTTTGACGATTCGAGCAAGTTTGAATAAGGTGTTGGATCATGTTTGTGTTTTTGGTTGAGGTCCCGGGGGCCTCGGGATGATTTCGGATGGCGATCGGAGAGTTTTGAACCTTGGTGAATTGCAGGTTTTTGCTGGTATCTGGTGTTTCCGCATCTGCGGAATATGGGCCGCATATGCGGTTCCGCAGATGCGAGTGTTTGGTCGCAGGTGCAAGTTTTTGAGGTAGGGGGCTGTCTCCGCAGGTGCGGGCTTGGAGCCGCATCTGCGGTGCCGCAGATGCGGTAGA
>NW_017698865.1:0-2594 GCF_001879085.1 Nicotiana attenuata | reverse complement strand
TCCTATCTCTATGCAAACTGATGTTGTGTTCAATTTGGTGCAAAGATACCCCATTTTCCCCTAAATGCTTTACTATTGTAACTTCTCAAGTTGTGCAAGAATTGTATGTGTTGTGATTATTTGAGTCATATGCAACCCCTTTTTGGTAAATGAAAGTTTTGTCAAAACTCATGTGATAAGTGAATGATTAATAGTAGTGTAGATTGATAATGATTAATTGAAATACATATAGTGTATTAAAGTGGTTGAATTGTATGGGACTCATTGAGGTGACCAAATTATGTGCAAAGTGTAACAAGTGATTGAATATGTGCAAGTGTTGAGGTAATGAATTGTATACCAGTTGTAGTGATAATAGGAATTATGTAATGGTGCTTGGAAATATGTTTCGAGGGCTCTCTGACAGGTAGATAAGTCTAATTACAAAGGAAACTCTGGCAAAATTTTCTAAAAATATGAAAGTTAGTGAAAATTAGGAGTCTGCATATCATGTTTTCAAAACCAACTGATTTTCAAAATCCTCATTCGAGGACGAATGATTTTATGTGGGGGAGGATGTAAGGCCCCGTGAAAACTTGTGCTCAAAACTTAGAACTCGTAGTGCCAAGTTATGAATATGTGTTAGGAATATGTGTTCGGACCCTTTGTACGGATTTAGCATTTAAAAATCAAGAATCAAAGTTTTCCAGAAAAGTGCTATTATGCGGTCCGGAATGCGGTCGCAAATCAAGTATGCGGACAACATTTCTATCGCAAAGTGAGTCAGTATGTTAGTCAAATTTGAGGTAAAAAATGCGGTGCATTATGCGACCGCATAACGTGTATGCGGACCGCATAATGATCGCATACCGGCACAGTATGTTTTAAATTTGAGGCCACTCTGCGACCGGTCTGGGGACCGCATGTCAAGAATGCGATCGCATTCCTGACCGCATTCCGCGTCGGGGCTCCTATTTTTCTAATTTTTCAACCTGACCCCTTCTTCAATAAAACATCCCAACCCTCCATTTTAACCCATTTTTTGAACAAAAGAGAGAGAGGGAAGGGAGGATTCTTGAGAGAGAAAGTCTCATCTCTATCAATTTGATTTTCAAGTCACCCAGGCCTGGAAATTTCGAGTAATTATCTTCATTTTCGTTCTTCCAGGTAAAAATCTCCAACCCTTTTTCATTGGTTTTCAAATTTAGATAAAAAGGGGGTTCTCATGAATTGATTCTTGAAAATATAAGTTGAACTATACATGCATGTTCTTTAATATCTAAAATCTAGTAAGAGGAATTGGGTAGGAGTAAATATTTGCAAAAAGGAGCGGTTGATCACCTAAATAAGTTCGGATTGTATTTGTGAACTTCAATTCTAAGATATATGTGTTAACTTGTGAACTAGATTGACGGCTAGGCTGTTTGGTGAATTGAAGGTAGAAGTTGAAAAGGGAAATTCGACCCCAGGTATGTATGGCTAACTTTAACCTTTGTAAAGTCACCCTGTTTGGTGTACGAGTAATTGGTATGCGTTTCTTGTGTGGACTATTTGTGAATTTCGTTTGCTTCACGGGTGTTAGGGCAAGATGGACTATTTCATGAATTCTTGTGACTAAATTGCCTTGAACATTGTTGGTTAACGTTCCGATATGACGGTGTGAATAAATGGCAACAAACCAAGTGTGTGTGTGTGAATGTGTTTATGTGGTAAGGGCTGTGAAATAAATGATAAAAAGAAGTTGTGATTGATGCAATTGAAACAACTGTGGTAACATCATGTGTGGCTTGTCGTGGGCAATTATCTTGTGACTTAAATTGTTATTGTTGCTGTGTAATGATATTCGGGATGGCCTGAAGCCATGTGATTGAACTGTGAACTATTGTTCTTGTGTTAAATGTGAATGTCCGGTGGGATCGGGTTGCGCGCCGCAACATGAAGTTATAAGGTGTGGGTTGTGGTGATAAGGGTGGCCGAGGTAATAAGGGTGGAAAAGTGATCATAATCACTATTGAAATAAAAATATGAGAAAGTTGTGAAATCATTGATGTGATGAAATAATGTTGAAAGGGGAAAAGGAGAGATTGTGAAACTTGTTTGGCTTTGGTTGTTCCTTTCATGTGCATTTGATTGTTGATTCTATTACTGTTTGTTATCTGTGTATTGATTGATTCTACTTGGGGTAAAGTTTGTTCATACATACCAGTACAATTCTAATGTACTGACGTCCCTTTTTCCGGGGGTGCTACATTCTTGTTATGATTGTAGGTGGTTCTATAGCAGGTACTCCAGTCCACCGACGGTAGCACCTCCTCCACTTTCCATTACCTGTATTGGTGAGCCCCTTTCCTCTCGGGGCCCTGCGTGGCTCATGCCGCTTTTCTTCCCAGAGTCTTATTTTGGTATTTGTGTAAGGTATAGCCGGAGCCTTATTACCGGCAAGTATTGAAAAACTATTTTGTATCCCTAGAGGCTTCGTAGACAGGAAATGTGGGTTATGTACTTATGTATCTTGTATTTGGGCAGCGTAACTTGTAAACCACGCTAAGTAACTATGTATGTTATGTATAATTCGTAAAAAAAAGGTGTTTTAATTATAAATGGCTATTCCCTTT
>NW_017698864.1:0-2595 GCF_001879085.1 Nicotiana attenuata | reverse complement strand
AAAGTATTCCCTTGTTCTTCAGGTGGGCGCCTGATTGCTAAAATTGAAAAGTATTCCCTTGTTCTCCAGGTGGGCGCCTGATTGCTGAAATTGAAATGTATTCCCTTGTTCTCCAGGTGGGCGCCTGACTTCAACAAAATAAAGAAAATTTTCTGCCCCAGTTTGGTGGCTGGGCGCATCATGTTACCAAATATTACTAAAATTTGAAAGCTAAAATCTGAATTGTACTTCCCTTGTTCTCCAGGTGGGCGCCTGATTGCTGAACTTGAAATGTATTCCCTTGTTTTCCAGGTGGGCGCCTGATTGCTTAAATTTGAAATGTATTCCCTTGTTCTCCAGGTGGGCGCCTGATTGCTGAAATTTGAAATGTATTCCCTTGTTCTCCAGGTGGGCGCCTGATTTCAACAGAAATAGACAAAACAAAGAAACATTTTCTGCCCCAGTTTGGTGGCTGGGCGCATCATGTTACCAAATATTACTAAAAATTTGAAAGCTAAAACCTGAATTATACTTCCCTTGTTCTCCAGGTGGGTGCCTGACTGCTGAACTTGAAATGTATTCCCTTGTTCTCCAGGTGGGCGCCTGATTTCAACAGAAATAGACAAAACAAAGAAACATTTTCTGCCCCAGTTTGGTGGCTGGGCACAGATGTGAGTGTTGAACTGAATTATTCTACCAACTATTATAAGAATTTGAAAGCTAAGTCCTATTATCCAGGGAGGTCCTGACAACTCCTAACAGTTACGAACCTAAGTTATATCTTCTAAAGGTATTACCCCTACTACATTTGTTATCTAATAGGTCTTAACTACTCCCCATTATTCAGGAGGGTCCTGACAACTTCTAGTTAAAAAAATAGTTTTAACCTAAGCAGACTTTGTTATCTATATCTTGTTATCTAAGCAGACCTTAAAACTACGCCCCATTATCCTGGAGGGACCTGAAAATCAAAATTCAAGTCTTATCTTATGAGTGCCAATTCTACGGCTGAATTATACTATCCTACAACAGTATTTTTTTATCTAAAGGAGATCTTAAAACTGTGTCCCATTATTCAGGAGGGTCCTGACAACTCCTAATTGAGTCCTATCTTAAACAGGCAACTTTGAAACCAACTTATGTTCCTTGGGGTACATTTATGCTAAATTATGCTACTCATGATTGCTTTAAAATTGAAACTAAGTCCCATTTTCCAGGAGGGTCCTGAAAACTTACCGTCAAACATGTCTGGTGCCTGCCTTTCCTTGAGGTGGGTTTCTCCGAAACGAACAAAATTTCTGCCCCTGTTTCAATCAAAGAAAAATCTTGTCAGTTTAAAATGTGGTGGTTCCTTCGCTTCCCATGATGACTGACTTCCACTCGAGCACCTTGCTTGTTTATGGACTAACCCTTTTCTCTGTCGTCCCCATCACATAAAATTCCTTTTCTCCGTTCGGACCCAATATCTTCTACTTGTTGCGTTGCATGAACTGGTGCCTCCCCAACCTTTGTGTCTCATACCCCAAAGCACGTCTATTGCCCCCACTCCGTGTGTATGCTGTTCTTTCTTGACTTAAACCACTGGCCTTGGCCTTGAGGTCTGTTGCTCCTTCACTTGCCATGACAACTGATTTCCATTCGAAGACCCCGCTTGTTCCTTGACTAACTACTTCCTTTGTAAACCTTAACACAGAAAATACCTCTTCTTGCTCAAACCCAACACCTTCTATCTGTTGCATTGCTTCTGAACTGACATTTACCAACCTTTGTGTCTCACATGAACCCCAAAGCACAACACTTGTCACCCCTTCATTGCGTATGCTGTTCTTAAACCACTGGTCCTGTCCTTAAGGTCTACGGCTCCCTCATTTGCATTGATAACTTTGACTTCTGCTTGGAAAGTCTTGCTCGTCACTGGTTTAACACCCTTTTATCAATCTTATCACAGGAAATACCTTTGAGCTGTTCACCCAACCCTTCATCTGTTGCATTGTTCATGAATTAACATATACCAAGCCTTTGTGTTTCACGTGAACTTCTAAAGTATATTGATTGTTGCTAACTATCGCGCATGTTGTTCTTTCCTGATTTAAATCACTGGCCTTGGCCTCGAGGTCTATTGTTCCTTCACTCGCCCTGATAACTTTGATTTCCACTTGAAGACCCTGCTTGTCACTGATCAACCACCTTTTGTCAATCTTACCACAGAAAATATCTCTGATCCGTTCACCAAGCACCTTCCATCTTGTTGCATTGTTCATGAATTGATATGTACCAAACCTTTGTATTTCACAAGGATCCCAAAGCATGTTGATCGTTACTAGCTCAATGCGCTTGTTGTTTTTTTCCTGACTTATGACATTTTGATGTGTTAACCAAACCCCGTTTTGTGCAATTGGAAAGCTGGTGGCAAATTTTGAAGTCATTTCTTACTTGTTCTGACCAGACATACTCAAGAAGAGGAAGTAAACAAAACAAAAAGAACAGAGTAGAGGACAATGGGAAGAGATGATTCCTAACAAGAAAACTACAAAGTAGAAACCTATCGGATGTGGATACCAACTCTAATGACCATGACATGCACCTGCGGCCTATTCTGTTAAGCAAATCTGATGT
>NW_017698863.1:0-2595 GCF_001879085.1 Nicotiana attenuata | reverse complement strand
AACTCAGTTTGTATTCCCTTAAAAGACCCCTCTTGGCCGACTTTGGGGCTTTTAATTAAGTCCTCTCATTTTGGCAAGTAGGTGATGCACCTACTTGTCACCTACCAGTCTGCGCTGTCTCGCAAAAATGCAAATATCTCTCTACTCCAATATCGTATCGACGAACGGTTTAATGCGTTGGAAACTAGACTCGTAGATCTTCAATTTGATATGTAGATCATCCCCTAATTCCAAGTATATTGGGAGAAAATATCAGTTACATTTGACCTAATTTTCAGCACATTTATGAATGGAACTTGTGATGACCTTTTTCCAACTTTTGTTCCACAACTCGCTTGACTTGAAAACATAACACACGACTATCATACGACTACAATAACTCATAACTTAACCTCCTCATCATGTTAATCACCCTAGTCTCTCTCCAAGAGAATATGTTATTACATTCCAAACTTGTCGATTTTCGACGAAACCTATTTTCTTCAATTCGTTTAGCGACTAAGCTTTCCAACCCTTTTGGTACTTGTTATTCATGATCTTAAATATTTGTAACCTCCAAGGTAACATGATTAACTTACTTTATTTGCTTCCAAATATAATCTCATTTTTGAGCTTACATCAATGACTTACGGCGTACTCTCACGTATGAAAACTTGGGGTGTAACATCATTTCCCCCTTTGGAACATTCGTCCTCGAATGTTGACAAATGCACTTATCACTCTCATAACCTGTAGCTCTTACGAATACTTTAATATTGTCCTTGACATCTAGGAAACTGTTCTGTAAATAAATCCAAAGGCCAGGGTATTCCCCCCTTTAGGCCTCTTTCTCACACCACGACCTGTGGTTGGAATTCTTCCAATCTCGTAACTGTTGTTACCTTCTGACATGCATCATGTACAACCATGTATGTGTGCCTATGCGACTCTTCTCTCCTTTTTCCTCCAGCTTTTAGCCAATCTCTAGGTCTCACTTTGTGAACATATACAGAACAGTGACAAGATGTCCCTCTAGGCATCTATAGGTGTACTAAAGTTCTTCGCTTGGTACTTTGTCGAACTTACGACTATGGTTTTACTATATCTAGGTAGGTCATGCTATATCCTAACTCTTACTTCGGTTTATTATTGCCGAGGTGTGCCACCCAGCTCTGGGTTATTCTTTCACTGCTTGTCCTATATGTATAAATCTAAGTCCTTTAATGCTTCCTCATTACTGTTAATCTTAATAATGACGGTTTAATCTCATCTCATACTTTGCAACTTTTATCCATCCATTGGTGATTCACCTTAATGTTAATCCAAAATCTACCACTGATAACTTGAAACCTCTTACGTAATACATTGTCACTAGGGCTCACGTCTCATCGGGGAACATCTGAAGTGATTTGCCCGATCCACCTTGGGACGATACTATACCTCAATAACCGTATTTCATAGCATCCTAACATGATTCATCTTATGGGGGTATTCCAATCCCGTGCAATTCATAAAATCCCTTTTCTTTAAATCATTCCTCAATCAAAGGCCTAAATGTCATCCTTTTATCTATCACAATTACACCCTTATTCTACTAACGGGGCAGCATTTCCTCTCTTCTAATTGCTCCTAGTCTTAGACTCCTCTGTGTTCATTCAGGCTGTACCGAGCTTTTTATTATATATGGAAATCATCATTCCCTTGTTTTGATGGGTTTAATCCCAAGGACATACATATTCTCGTCACCTTCTCACTCACCTTTTCACATCCTTACTCCTATCTACCTAAAACCTTGTTGCTCTGCGATACTTTACCTTACGACCTACACTTATCTATTTATACTACTCGCAACCTTCCTTTAACTTGCTAGCACCATAAATTTCCTTTCGTGCCTTCTCAGTTGTCCTTAAATGTAAGCATTAACTTTTCCTGGTCGTTCTATCACTTGTTGCATGAATACTTGGCTTGTCTTATTGCCCACGAATACTATAATTTCCTATACCTCGTATGATCTCAAACATCACCTTTGATAAGTTTTTTTTTTCAGTAGCCATGATAGGTGCCACTTTCTTATGGAGTGTATACAATATTGTAGTGAGACTATTGTTACAAGATCATTTACTGTTTAGCTCACTATGCTTAGGTGGAAACCTTCTTCCTTATTTCCTCAGCTAGTCTTTTATTGTAGTACTTAGGGAGACCTTCTGGCTCTTGTAAAGTTGCGAGCTTGATATGTCGTACACTCGAAGGAAATTTTCGTTGTTCTTACTTGCCTACAATAATCCTTAGTTACATAACTTCATGCCCTTGTGCTCGTAGGGTTACTTTTAATCTCAAATTTTGACTGTCTCCTTATTGGCACTCTCTCTTATTTTCATAAAACATAAATGGTACCTTTAACGGTCTCAACTCCTATCTGAAAATTTTCAGATGATTGTAATCTCGTATCTACGAGACTGAATTCCCTATGCTGCGGTTCACTACATTTATCTTGCATGATCTATTCATTTATCTGTGACTTCTTGTCTAGCCATAACCGGGCTCTTCCTGAATCAACTACTAATTACTCGTTGGTCCATTCTCATATATATTCTGCATAATCTCTCTTGGGTTATT
>NW_017698862.1:0-2595 GCF_001879085.1 Nicotiana attenuata | reverse complement strand
CAAGATACCTGCACTCATTCCAGATTTTCCGGATTTGGCCTTCAGGGAATGCAGCTTTTGGGCCCAACTCAATGACTTGCCCACTCAGGTCCTCATCACCGTGTACCGTCTGAAATCTTCCAAATTGTCGCAAGACTCGGTAAGGAGCATAAGGCTGAATGCTTCGCATACCCATCAAAAGAATATAGGGGACCTCCGCTGATGTGTATATAGCTTCAGTAGCGGGAAGCCATCCATAAGCCCAATCAACTTTATCTGCAGTGAGGGATCTTAAACATGACGACCAAGCCTCAGTACCCTCCGGAAACTCAATACCTGTAACTCGGGTCTCGAACTCTGCGATACAACTCAACCCGGTTAAACCGTAATTCATGTAGCCTGTGCGGTGACAGAGATGTTCCTGTATCCACAACTGCAAGAGCACATTGCAACCTTGAAAGAATTTCTCCCCTTCTCGACATTTGGTCAGAGCTCGATATATTTCTGCTACAATCAAAGGAACCACTATGCTAGTAGGTTTCTTTATGGCAACATCTAGCATGCCTACTAGACCAAGGTCTATGTGACCGTCTTTCCTGGGACAAACTAACACTCCCAAAAAGGCCACCATGAAGGCTAATCCGCGTCGGGCCTCCCATTTGTCTTTGTTTCCAGCATGTGTCAATCCTGTATTGGGTTCCTCAAAGCCTTTGGGGTTACCATACCGGTGATACAGGAAATGTAGTGTACAGCACCCTTCCGCCAAATGTGGGTCTTGAATATCCCGACTAATGTTCAACAAATCTAAAAACCTGTGAAGAGTTACCGGCCGTGGAGCCAAAGGGTATCTACCACGGAGGTTCCCATTTAGACCTGCGTATCCGGCGATCTCTTCTAATGTAGGCGTGAGCTCAAAATCTGAAAACCGAAACACATTACGGGTCGGGTCCCAAAATGGTATTAGTGCCTCAATGATATCTGTTCTTGGCTTGATTTTTAATAAATCTACGAGACCGCCCAGGCTTTTGATCACAGTATCTCTGCTTCCTTTTCCCAAGTCATGCCACCACATATGGAGTTTCAAAGGGATCTCGCTCAGGACTGAGAAGGTTTCGATGTCACTTGAATTCATCCTGCATATTTATTTTAGGGCATTTTAATGACTTATTTTGAAAAATGGCTATTTATGCAAAAATTCTTTACTTAGAAAATAAGGACTTGGATTTACAAATACGGCCTTTCAGCACTTCTGGAAGGAAGATTTTAATGCTGTTCCTGCAAACCATTTGAAAATGACTCAGGGTGGCTATTCTTGCAAAAACGGCCTTCCGGCGTCCTTTTGGGGACATTCGGCTTATTTTGTAAAACAAGAGTGGCATCACCCAATGTATTTGACAAAAATTAAATTTTTGGTATTTTGGCTATCTTTGCAAAAGGGTGGTTGGACCCGATGAGGGTTGCCTACGTATCTCACATCCGGCGAGAATCAAACCGGCGTAGTTCGGGCAGATTTGCCAAAATCAAAAAAAAAATGTATTTTTTGAACATAAATTTTCTTCCTTCCCTTTTTTCAAATATTTTCCTTTTTTTTTTTCATTTTTCACAAATCCGGCAGCATTTCGGTATTATTTGGGCATTGGGGTTTTTCAAAACAAATGGTCATCCTCACTTAGTCCTAACACTGTTTATTTCCTCAATTTTCACTTATTTAGACAAGCCAGTCAACACGCAAAGCCGAGCAAATAAATGCGCAAGTAGCACGTAAGATGCATCAGGATGGTCAATTCATTTCAGGTCACCTGTCCTAGACGGACCCAACCCCTGTGTTGAGTCCCCTAAGTCAAATGCACATGATGCAAACAAACGTCCTACTAGGGATCCGGCATGAGTTTTTGTTCTTCTAAGTTTAACCCTAGGTTTATTGGTCTAGACCTGGCTTACCCGAGCGGACAACTCGAGCCGAGGGGGAGGCAGCGTACCGGGGATACAGAAGCTCCGCCGGCTTAGCAACTTATCCAAACCTCGTTCTAAATTAGGAAAGACTCTAAACAGAAGAGAAGCTACACGAAGTGCACCCTTCTCCATGATGTAGAAGACTCAGAAAGAGGAAGGGATTCGCGACAGTTTATATATACAATTTCAACAAATATCAAAGCGGTAAAGCATTTAGCACATATAACGTAGGACATGTAGAAAAATCAGATAAAGCCAAATATAACAATTATACTAAGCTCGAATTCTTGAACCCTGAATCGAAATTCTGGGTTCCTAATCCCCAGCAGAGTCGCCAGAGCTGTCACACCTCCTTTTTACACACCTACCCCGAAGGATAATGCATAGGGGAGTTTTTCCATTTAAAGTGATATTATTCGAAATGGGATTATTTATTGATTTTTAGAGTCGCCACTTGGGATAGGATTGGCTTTTGGTGTCCCAAGTCACCAATTTAATTTAAATCCCAAATCGAGGAAAATTTCGACTTCCCAATTGGAGTCTGCGAACCAGAAATTCTGTGTAAGGAATTCTGTTGACCCGAGGGAAGGTGTTAGGCACCCCCAGATCCCGTGGTTCTAGCACGGTCGCTTAAATTATCATAAATGGCTAAAATCTGGTTTT
>NW_017698861.1:0-2595 GCF_001879085.1 Nicotiana attenuata | reverse complement strand
TTGTAAATAACATCGCAAACACCTGGTTTTGCTAATAAATTCAAAGCTACGGCGTAAACTTAGGTGAAATGACCAAAATGCCCTCCAGGCTAACGCCCCGGAAACGAATAATTTTCATATTTTCAGAACCCTCGTACTCTCACGAGTCTAACCATATAAAAATCCCCCAAATCGGAGGTCAAATGCTCACTCAAAACTCCATAATTTAGCCAATAAAGTTTTATCCCAAATTATCCAATTTTGATCCTAAATTCGAATTCCAATGATACATTTAACTATATAATGATGAAATATAACTAGAAGGGATTAAGGAAACGTTACCCAATAGTCTTCTCTTCAAAACCCACTCAAAATCGCCCTTACCCGAGCTCTCAATTGATTTTTGTAACTTATGAACTCAAACCCTCGAAATTTCTATTTCTGCCCAGGGATTTCCGCTTCTGCGGACAAGGGACCGCATCTGCAGTCCCGCTTATGCGGAACAAATGCCGCTTCTGCGGCTATTAACTAAAATCCAGGGGTTCTGCTTCTGCGATCTTAAACCGCACCTGCGGTGGCTGCTTCTGCGAAATACCTACCGCTTCTGCGGTTTCTCACTAATGACCCAGGGCCGCATCTGCGACTTATACCTCGCAGGTGCGTAACCGCTTCTGCGTTCAAACTTCCGCACCTGCGGAAACTGAAGGGAGCCCAAATTCCGCTCCTGCGATGGGATGGCCACTTATACGGCTCCACTTCTGCGGTTCCCAAGCCGCAGAAGCGAAAATACCAGAAGAGAGAAAAACCAGCTGCTGCAACACTTCAAAAATTCTTCCGTTAACCACCCGAAATCATCCCGAGGCCCCCAGGACCTCAACCAAAAGCACCAATACCACCTAATACCTTATTCAAACTTGCACCAATCCTTAAAACACCTAAAACAACACCGGAAACCCGATTAAATCAAAGATTCAAGCCTAAGAACTACAAGTTTCCTCCAAATACGCTTTCAATCAAAACCTAACCAAAACACGTCTGAATGACCTGGAATTTTGCACACACATCCCAAATGACATGACACAGCTACTGCAACTTCCGGAATTCCAATCCGACCCTCGGATCAAAAACTCACTATCGGACCGGAACTTCAAAAATTCAAACTTCGGCATTTTAAGCCTAAATGAGCTGCGAGCCTCCAAAATACATTCCGAACACGCTCCCAACCCCGAAATCACCTAACGGAGCTAACGGAACCATCGGATTTCCATTCTGAGGTCGTCTTCACACTGTTCTGATTACGAACCATTTTTCAACGCTTAAGCTCTCATTTAGGGACTAACTATCCCAAAACTCTCCAAAACTTAACACCGAACGTCCCGGCATACCAAACTAGCAGAAATGAACTTAGGGGAAGCAGTAAATGGGGAATCGGGGCGTAAATTCCAAAAACGAACGGCCGGGTCGTTACATCCTCCTACACTTAAACATTCGTTCGTCCTCGAACGAGCATAGAAAACATACCTGAGGTAGAAAAAAGATGGGGGTACTGGCTGCGCATATCCTGCTCGGTCTCCCAAGTCGCCTCCTCGGCCGGCTGACCCCGCCACTGAACCTTCACTGAAGCGATGTTTTTTGACCTCAACTTCCTTATCTGACTGTCCAAAATAGCCATTGGCTCCTCAACATAGGATAGATCCTTGTCCAGCTGGACTGAACTGAAATCCAACACATGCGACAGATCCCCGTGATATCTCCGGAGCATCGAAACATGAAATATCGGATGAACTCCGGCCAAACTGGGAGGTAAGGCAGGCTCATAGGCAACCTCCCCAACTCGCCTCAAGATCTCAAAAGGGCCAATAAATCTCAGACTCAACTTTCCTTTCTTCCCAAACCGCATGACGCCCTTCATAGGCGAGACCCGAAGCAGAACCCGCTCACCAACCATATATGAAACATCACGGACCTTCCTGTCCGCGTAACTCTTCTGCCTGGACTGGGCTGTACGGAGTCTATCCTGAATCACCTTAACCTTCTCCAATGCATCCTGAACTATCTCTGTGCCCAATAGCCTGGCCTCGCCCGGCTCAAACCAACCCAACGGAGATCTGCACTTCCTACCGTATAAAGCCTCATACGGCGCCATCTGAATGCTGGACTGATAGCTGTTATTGTAAGCAAACTCCGCCAGTGGCAAGAAATGATCCCAAGATCCTCCGAACTCAATCACACACGCACGGAGCATGTCCTCAAGAATTTGGATAGTGCGCTCGGACTGTCCGTCCGTCTGGGGGTGAAATGCTGTGCTCAACTCCACCCGAGTGCCTAACTCCTGCTGCACGGCTCTCCAGAATCGCGATGTAAACTGAGTACCTCTGTCTGAAATGATAGAAATTAGAATACCATGCAAACGGACGATCTCCCTGATATAAATCTCCGCCAACCGCTCCGATGAATAAGTGGTACACACAGGAATGAAATGAGCGGACTTGGTCAGCCGGTCCACAATAACCCAAATGGAATCAAACTTCTTCAAGGTCCGTGGAAGTCTAGATACAAAATCCATGGTGATGCGCTCCCATTTCCACTCTGGAATCTCTATCTGCTGGAGCAACC
>NW_017698860.1:0-2595 GCF_001879085.1 Nicotiana attenuata | reverse complement strand
CGAGGAGCCTTTTTCTTTCCAAATCCCGGCCAAAAAATCGAGGTTCTCCCGGCCCAAAATCGAGGAGCCTTTTCTTTCCAAATCCCGGTCAAAAACCGAGGATCTCCCGGCCAAAAAACCGAGGAGCCTTTTCTTTCCAAATCCCGGCCAAAAAATCGAGGATCTCCCGGCCAAATACCGAGGAGCTTTTTCTTTTCAAATCTCGGCCAAAAAACCGAGGAGCTTTTTCTTTCAAAATCCCGGCCAAAAACCGAGGATCTCCCTACACAATCCTGATTTGATCGCTTAGATATGTGTCACAACTAATGCACAAAATTTTCCTAGTAAGAACTGGGGCAAAAAAATATCGTTCGTTTGTTTTGGTATCTTACGTAGGTCGATCTCAAAACACAGGGTGCGAGATGACCAATGGAATGAGTCTCAATCCAGAGTCAAGAAAAGAAGAAGAGAACAAAAAGAAATGAACTCAAAAGTGAAGCGAGCAAGGGTGCGGATCGCCCAAAATCTGATCGAAGTCACAAGCTCCGCTGATCCTGTTTTGACCCAATGCTGCATGAAGAAATAAACATCTACAACTTGCGAGCATCAAGATTCAGATCGAAGTTCACAACAGACTCAAGATCAAGTGTCAAGAGAATTATAGATAGGAATCTTGTAACTCATAGTTGATAGGCATAGCTAGCTTAGCTTTGATTTTCCTTTTGGTGTAATAAGGAGGTCAGCAAGCAGTAGCAACAGCAACAGCAGTGAAATCACAGCTTCTGGTAGTCCCAGCTACCAAACCTTCCAGAACTACACTGACCTGATTCCTTTATAGCCAAGGATATGTAGGCAACCTATGAAGCAGGGTTCGGTCAGACGGTTTTCAAAATGCTTCTCATGGAGTGCTGAGCAGGCAAAATCCTTCATGGTGCTCATTTATCTTTGCCCGAAAACCCTTCGTGTCTTCGAGCAAAGAGGGGCAGCTGCGAGCACGTGATTTTTGCCACGCTTAAATTACTCCTACAAAATTCCTTAGAATTAGGATTTTTCTTTATTATTTGATTTTTAGAATCTAATTGCATGATTTTGTGTTTATTTGCATTTTGTGTGCATTTTTAGGTGTTATAAAAAAAATGAAAATTACAAAAATAGCATACTTACATTTAGGACCTAATTCTAGATTTTTTATATTAATTAAACATCATTGAAAATAAGAGAGAAAATAACAAAAAATAATCCTTTTATATCTTTTGTTCCTTTAATTTCACTTTCGTTTAATTCTCCTTTTAAAATTATGATCTAGTTAATTCTAGGAAATTTAATTAGTCTCATTTTAGAATTAAATTAGGTTTTGGCTATTTTTAATTTTGCATTTAATAAAATCCAAATTCAACTAAATAAAGAAGAAAAGAGAAGAAAATAAACCAAAAGAAATGGAAATGAAAAGGACCAGGCCACAAGTCTTGGGCCAATTCGAGCCCAGTGAACCCAACCAGATCCAGCCAAAATGGCCCAACCCAATCCCTGATCCTGTCCAGAGACGCCCAAAACGACGTCGTTTTGGCGTCAATGGATCATGACCGTCCATACCCTCAAATCTAACGGCCCAGATTGAATCTTGAATTAAAATAAAAGTGTCCGAAAATATGCCAAACCCTAAGACACTCTTCACCTTCCTTGTACCATTTCCCCTCCCTGTAACGCCGGCATAACACCACCCTTCTCCGCCGTGCCTCCGCCGCCCGCCGCCCATCGGAAATCGCCTCCGCCGGCGGCGAAGCCCCAATCAACCCCAAATTTACACCACAGATACTACTTCATCTCCTCTTTCCATATCCGTGGCCCATTTCTTCCGAATCTCAGTCCGTTTTCTCGAATTTCAGATCCAAAATCTGGCCAAAACCTCAATTCACCCAACCCCAACCAAATTAACACCATACACTCTCCTTATATCCCTCATCCCAAAATCATGACCCTCAATCTCCGAATCATCCTCGTTCGTGTCAAATCTTAAATCGAAATTTGACCTCAGAACCCTAACTTTACAAATTGGGGATAAAATGGTTTTCGGGCTATAATAGCCCTTAATTAGGTGTTTTCTCATGGGAAACACCTAATTAAGGATGGTTATAGTCTGATTTTGTCAACAAAGGCCGTCGGATTTGAAGCTTGAGGTATTTCATTTTATTCCCATGTTCATAGCTTCATGATTTTATTCTCTTAGGTTCATGTTGTAATTTCAGTATGCTTGCCATTGTTTTTCTTTAGGGTAGTTTAATTTCGTTAATCTCCAAAATTAGTTTGAACCTTTGTTGATCCATTCATCCATGTTTCGGTTAATTTAGTCACGATTTAGGTTTGCTCATATTAGGCTAGTTTAACTCGTAGTAGGTCAGTCTTAATTCGTAAATAGGTCATTGATTAGTATATGTTGATTGTTAGTTTCCTGATTTTTAGTTCAGTTCTGAGTTAATTTTGTTTCATGGATTCTAATCAGTTAATTCAAGTGTTAGTTCTGATTCTATGATGATTCATTTTTAGTGCTCAAGTGTATTTAGTCTTTGTTAGTTGATAATTGGATAGTAGTGGGATTTAGGATCAATTTTCAGTCTC
>NW_017698859.1:0-2596 GCF_001879085.1 Nicotiana attenuata | reverse complement strand
AGTTCTTTCGTAGTGGTGTGTCACACACACACACACACATACACACACACACACACATAATATATATATATATATATATATATATATATAATCTACCTTAAAATTCGAGTAACAATTAAACTTGTATTGTGGTTTTAAGGATATGTGATTTAATTCAACGCTAATTGATAAAGAAGAGATTAAATAGATAAATTAAAGAATACAATAGATCAAACCAGTGTGTAGGCTAAATCTCGACCTTGACCTGTGATAGTCTCGAGGTATGATTATGGGAATAAATGATAAAATAACTCTAAAGAACTGTAAGTGAAATAGCAAGAGAATAATGTACGTATATTGTATTATCAGTGAGCAGTGTCTTACAAATGAATGGGACCCCCCTTTATATAATAGGGGAATCCTAAATAAGGTACACTTCTAATTACAGTAGGAAGCTGTCTAACCGCCGAAGACCAATCCACTCCAATATTTACGCCGTGATCTCCGACCCGTTGCGGGTATCTCGTTCTTTCCGTTATTGAATCTTAATGGTATCATCTCGAAGCATGCCTTCTTCTGAACTCGATAAACGATATCGACCTCGACATTGAAAAGGAGCTTCGACCTCGAGCTCGGCGTACTAGCCTCCCGACGTGGTATCACTTTTTTCATCGAAGAACGAAATCGGGTAGCCCCAATTTCCACCGTATACAGATAGTCCTCTCGTTTCTTAGAATAAAATGATAAGAAATGACTTGAACCTCGATTTTTCGGAGGCCCCGATGATTACGTCATCCCTATGACGTAAGCGCTCGAGGTGACCGAAACGTCCCATGTCACGATCCAATTTCCAAACCCGGTCGTGATGGCGCCTCTCGTGAAGACAAGGCCAGCCAACTAACCCAAATCGTCTCCTTAATATTTATTAAACATAAACGAATAGGTGAATATAGCTTAACGACAATAATAACCGGTATGTACAACCCAACACAACCCGACCGGGGTGTCACAAGTCACGAGCATCTAAAGAAACCTGAACACAACTACAGGGCCAATAATAATATATAAAGAAAATTCTGAAAAATCAAAAGACAACATCCGGTGCCGCGAACGCTGGCGGTCACCTTGCTCAGCTACAATAGCCCTACCTTCAATCAGCTAATAACCCGCTACCGGGTGAACAATACCTGCAACTGCATGCGAGGTGCAGGGAGTAAAGTGAGTACTTCCAACTCAGTGAGTAATAAAAGTAAATAATAACTGAGCAGCAAGAAATCACGTAAAGCAACCAACATGCTGTATAGAAGCCGGGTATAATTTTCTGAGAAAACAGTGAAATCTGTGAGATCTTTAGAAATATCTTGGTTCAGTTCAAATCTACTTTGAAAAAGATCTTTTCAATAATTACGAAAACAATTTCAAAACAGTTAGTGCTGATAAGCACCGCCCTCGGGCATAAATACCACAGTATAACAGGTAAAAAGGGCAAATAAATATGCAAGATGAGCACATAAAAGTACGCCCCTCGGGCACCTCTCAAAACAGTACCAGCCCCTTGGCTCAATATCAATCACACAATACAACATCAGATAAACAGTAGAATCCAGTGAAGTATAGTAAGAAAATCTTTTGAAACAGTTAAAAATCAATCATACTTAACCAGTAAGTCAGCCATTGTTACCTGACCGGTTAGCCATTGTTACCTGACCAAACGCGTATTACAGTGCCATTGTTACCACTGGTCAGTCATTGTTACCTGACCAAACGCGTATAACAGTGTTATTGTTACCACTGTTCAATATTTAATCACTCTAGATGGGTACCCGCGCTCACTGTGGGTGTGCAGACTCCGGAGGGGCTCCTACAGCCCAAGCGCTATCAACAAAGCCTGAAAACCTGAACAGCATCAATACGAGGCCTGGAAGCCTCCTCACCTCACTCATCATGCCCTCACATAAGGCCCTCGGCCTCAATCAGTCCAGAAATAGTCAACAGCCCCTCGGGCAACAGTAAAGCAATGATACTCAGCTCAAACAATAGTTCAAATATCAGTTTAAAACTCCAAGTTTGGGTAAATATGGCTGAGTTCAAGAAACAGTGTAAATCACATGGACTGAGTTCAAATAATATTTCAAACAGTGAGAAAAACAGTGATGATAGTTCATAAAGAGTTCAAACAGTCGGCAATAAGCCCCAGATATGGCAATAAGCCCAAATCATAGTGAAAACAACAAGTCATTGCTAATACGCGGTAAAATATCATCCGGACTGGACCAAGTCACAGTCCCCAATAGTAAATGACCCCGCGCTCGTCATGGAGCGCGTGTCTCATCTCAACATAGCACCAAGTTGTGCAAGTCCGGGGTTTTCAAACCCTCAGAACATCATTTAAAATCATTACTCACCTCTAGCCGGTCAAAGTCTAGCTCGCTATGCCTTTTCCCCTCGAATCGACCTCCTCGCGCGTCGAATCTGATCAAAACCACAAGAAATACATCACAATAGGCTAATGGGTCATAACCCAATCGAAAAGACTCGAAAAATATCAAAAATCACGAAGTTGGCAAAACCAGAGTCCCAGGCCCACTTCTCGAAAAATTACGAAATTCACATCACC
>NW_017698858.1:0-2596 GCF_001879085.1 Nicotiana attenuata | reverse complement strand
CGGCATGAAAGAGAAGCAGCTCACCATAGAAGTCCACAAGCGTGCTCACTGATGCGCACCAGGATGATGTCCAGATCCACCTGCCTCAAATCCTGTACATTTAAGTACAGAAGCGTAGTATGAGTACATAAACCACATGTACTCAGTAAGTATCCCGTCTAATCTCGAAGAAGTAGAGACGAGAGGTCGACTTGATACTTACTAAGGTCAAGATAATATAATAATAAAGTGAGATATACAGCATGAAGAATTTCCAATAACACAAGTTTAAGAGGAGAGTCATATTCATGTTCTTGACATAATTAAACTACCAGTTTTCCCTTTTTCATATTAAACAAGCGATCATGTCATATCTAAATGTAAGCATATAAATCATGCACAATCATGCCGAGGTCGACGGCCCGCTCCAACAGAAAATAAATTGTGCACTGCCGAGGGTCGAGCGGCACGAACCATAGATGCATCTATTCTCACCGAGGCAATCGGCCCGGTCCATAATCATCAAGAAAAATATCAGGAAAGCACATAAGGCTCAATTACATACAAGGGAATTCCTACCAAGACTCAACGAACTCATAAGTTCACTTTTCATTTCCTCAAGTCTCTAGCAAATCATAAATGATCATATTGGAAATTTAAAACAAGAAATATTCCCCAATTAGACATGATGTGGGTCCTAAACTACCCGAACAATTATCATTATAGTAGCTACGCACGGACTCTCGTCACCTAGTACGTACATAGCCCCCGCATTTAACAACAATTACTCATTTATAATCCTATGGGGACAATTCCCTCTTACAAGGTTAGAAAGGAGACTCACCTCGCTCCAAAGTGCACTTCCAATGTCCAAGAACGAGCCCAACTCCTTAATTCGAAGCCGAACAATTCCAAACTAATCAAACGAAGTAAGAACTAGTAAATAAAGGCTTACAAGGTCGAACTCTAACTATTTAGGCAATTTTCTAACCATTAACACAAGTTTCCTAAATTCCGACCCCGGGCCCACGTGCCCGGATTCCGAGATTTTTCGAAGGAAGTTGTTCTCTATCACCTAAGGATCACAAATATATGATTTCTAGTTCATTACATGGCAAATTTTATGATAAATTCTTAGTTTTATTAAAACCCTAGGTCTAGCTCAAATCCATGATTTTTACTAAATTTTTGGTGTTTAATCTACCTAATATACATGTATTTAAGCTAAGGATGAAGGGAAATTACTTACCTTACCAAGTTATGTGGAAACCCTCTCTTGGAAGAACCCAAATCGCCTAAGTGTAGAGTGAAAAATGAGAGAAATGAGTTTGAGCTCGTATTAAATGAACCCTTCTGCCCCCAGTTATTTTCGCATCTGCGGAAGTATTTCCGCTTCTGCGAAATTTGGCCGCTTCTTGGGATTTGGGGCTCGACCGCTTCTGCGGTCCGAGGGCCGCATTGGCGGAACCGCTTCTGCGGTCCCTGGGCCGCTTTTGCGGTTTCCCTTGGCCTGCCCCTTCTCCGCTTCTGCGATCTATTGACCGCATCTGCGGTCCCGCTTCTGCGGTCCAAGAACCGCAGATGCGGTTATGACAGAAGCAGCAAGCTTCAGTCATTTTCCAAATTCTAACTTCACTCGAGCCTTGCTCGTTTGACGCTCGTGGCTCCCGTGCTCCGCCCGAACATACCGACAAGTCTAAAATCACAAGGCAGACCTACTCGAACCCTCGAAACACTCAAAACAATGCTAAATTGAGGAATCAACCCCAAAACCAAATGAATCAAATCATTCAACTTCAAGTTCTTAATTCTCCCCCAACGGGTCAAAACGCCCTTAAACTACTCGGATTGACACCAAATTTTACGGGTATGTCTTAACTGATATTTCGGACTTGTACCAAGTTTCGGAATCGAAATTCGAACCCGATACCTAGGAAAACAATGATTTCTTTATTTATTTAAACCTTTGAAACTTTAACTTAACAATTTCACATAAAAATTCATTACTCGGGCTAGGGACCTCGGAATTCGATTCTGGGCATGCGCCCAGGTCCCATATTTTCCCACGGACCCTCAGAAATTGTCAAATCACGATTCCGGGTCCGTTTCCCCAAAATGTTGACCGAAGTCAAACTTGGCCTTTTTAAAGAAACTTAAAGAAGCAACTAGACTTATTCTTGCTCAAAACTCTTCTAAATTCCGAACCACCCGTCCCCGCAAGTCATAAATTAGCTAAAGCAAGTGCGGGAAGTCTTATTTGAGGGAACGGGGTTCAAAAATGCAAAACGACCGGTCGGGTCGTTACATTAATTTCATAAATCCAATGTAATTCAAACCAAAAACCCTAATACTAAATAGACAAAAATTCTGAAAAATTACATGAAATTATATAGCAAAAATTAAAAATTAAAAATCTAAGAAGGTAGATTACAAACCTTGGTAGATTAAAGGAGGATTAAAAAGCAGTGGTGGAAATGGGTGAGAGACAGCGGCTCCGGCGACACTGGTAGCGGCGGTTCCGGTGACAGTGGTAGCGGCGTTAGCGGCTCCGGCGACAGTGGCAAGGGGTGGGGGGATTGATTTGTGTAAGAGAAATAGAGAAGGCGAGGAGAATATG
>NW_017698857.1:0-2597 GCF_001879085.1 Nicotiana attenuata | reverse complement strand
TGTAGATTTTCTTCCTCTAAATCACCATTTAAGAAGGCTGTTTTTACATCCATTTGATGGATTTGAAGACCATACAAGGCGGCTAACGCTATTAGCATCCGAATGGATGTAATTCTTGTTACCGGCGAGTATGTGTCAAAATAGTCAAGACCTTCTCGTTGTCTAAATCCTTTGACAACAAGTCTTGCCTTGTATTTGTCAATAGTACCATCGTCTTTCATTTTCTTCTTGAAAATCCATTTAGAACCCAACGTTTTGTTACCTGGAGGAAGAT
Source organism: Nicotiana attenuata (assembly GCF_001879085.1). NCBI lineage: Eukaryota > Viridiplantae > Streptophyta > Magnoliopsida > Solanales > Solanaceae > Nicotiana > Nicotiana attenuata. The sequence goes on along the minus strand of NW_017698857.1, from coordinate 2,323 downwards.
CAACCAATTCCCAAGTATGGTTGCTCAATATGGATTCTATTTCACTATTGACAGCTTCTTTCCAATATTGTGCCTCTGAGGAAGACATTGCTTCCTTGAAGGTACGAGGCTCATTTTCTAACAGAAAAGTCAGAAAATCTGGACCGAATGAAGTAGATGTCCTTTGACGTTTACTTCTTCTCGGATTTTCTTCATTAGGCATACCATCTATTATTTCCTCCCGAGGTCGTTTTGACTTTTGGTAGGTCACTTCACTTTCCTTTTTATACGGATAAATAGTTTCAAAGAATTCAGCATTATCTGATTCTATTATCGTATTAACGTGAATCTCTGGATTTTCTGATTTATGAACCAGAAACCGATATGCCTTGCTATTGGTTACATATCCAATAAACACACAATCAACCGTTTTTGGACCTATCTTAACCCTTTTAGGTTTAGGAACTTGTACCTTAGCTAAACACCCCCACACTTTGAAGTATTTCAAGCTAGGCTTCCTTCCTCCACTTCTCATAAGGAATGGATTGTGTTTTACTATGAGGTACACGGTTGATTATTCGGTTAGCTGTAAGTATAGCTTCCCCTCACAAGTTCTGTGGTAAGCCAGAACTTATTAGCAATGCATTCATCATCTCCTTCAACGTTCAATTCTTCCTCTCCGCAATTCCATTAGATTGTGGAGAGTAAGGGGCAGTTGTTTGGTGAATAATGCCATTTTCCAAACATATTTCTTCAAAAGGAGATTCATATTCGCCACCCCTATCACTTCTTATCATTTTGATCTTTTTGTTTAGTTGCGTTTCAACTTCACTCTTGTATTGCTTGAAAGCATCAATTGCCTCATATTTACTATTAAGTAAATAAACATAGCAGTATCTCGTGCTATCGTCAATAAACGTAATAAAATACTTTTTCCCACCGCAAGATGGTGTTGACTTCATGTCGCAAATATCTGTGTGAATTAAGTCTAAAGGACTTGAATTCCTTTCAACGGACTTATAAGGATGCTTAGCATACTTTGATTCCACACATATTTGACATTTGGAATTAATGCAATCAAATTTTGGCAATACTTCTAGATTTATCATCTTTCGCAATGTTTTAAAGTTTACGTGACCTAAATGCGAATGCCATAAAGTGTTTGACTCAAGCAAGTAAGAAGAAGCATTCACTTTATTGATAGGAACTGCTATTACATATAGCTTAAAAAGGCCCTCATTCAGGTAACCTTTTCCTACATACATATCATTCTTACTTAGTACAACACTATTGGAAACAAAATTACATTTGAATCCATTCTTGACAAGAAGTGAAGTCGACACAAGATTCTTGTGAATTTCTGGAACATGGAGGACTTGGTTTAGAGTCACTATTTTTTCCGACGTCATCTTCAACGCAATCTTGCCAACTCCTTCAACTTTGGCCTTAGATGAATTTCCCATGAAGATTGTCTCGTCGGGACCTGCGGGGGCATAAGAAGAAAATAACTCCTTGTTAGCACAAACATGGCGGGTGGCTCCAGAATCTATCCACCATTCTTTCGGATTTCCTATCAAGTTGCATTCAGACAACATGGCACACAAGTCTTCCATTTCATCTTCAACCATGTTGGCTTGATTCTTTTTCTTCTTATCATTCTTTGGCGCACGACAATCCACTGCCTTATGCCCAGTTTTTCCACAGTTGTGGCAATTACCCTTGAACTTCTTCTTACTTGGGTAATTCTTTGGTCCAGAAGCTTTCTTCCTCTTCTTATTTTGTGGTGCCTCCTCAACAATGTTTGCCCCCATTATTGTCGAGTGTCCACGTGACTTCTTTTCAGCATTTTTGTTGTCCTCTTCTATCCTCAAACGAACAATCAAGTCTTCTAGTGTCATTTCCTTCCGTTTGTGTTTAAGATAGTTCTTAAAAACCTTCCACAGCGGAGGTCACTTCTCAATGAAAGCAGCGACTTGAAAGGCCTCATTTATGACCATACCTTCAATAACAAATTCATTATTAATAATAAGATAAATCTTATTAATAAAATTATTGATTTGGGTCATACCTTCAGCAAGGAGGTCATGTACAATGACTTGTAGTTCTTGGACTTGAATTATGACGGACCTAGTGTCAATCATCTTGAAATCCAAGAACCTTGCAGCCACGAACTTCTTAAGTCCGGCATCCTCAGTCTTGTACTTCTTCTCAAGCGCATTCCATTATGCTTTTGAAGTTTCCATGACACTATAGACATTGTACAAGCCATCTTCCAAACAACTCAAAATGTAATTTTTGCACAGGAAATCAGAATGTTTCCATGCTTCAGTTACAACAAGTCGTT
>NW_017698856.1:0-2597 GCF_001879085.1 Nicotiana attenuata | reverse complement strand
TATTGTCAAGCAAAAGGAGTTGAATTTGAGGCAGAGAAGGTGGTTGGAATTGTTGAAAGATTATGATATCACCATCGTTATAGTCTTTCCCGGGAAAAGGCCAATATGGTGGTCGATGCTTTGAGTAGGAAGTCAGCCAGTATGGGCAGTCTTGCTTATATTCCGGTCGGTGAGAGACCGCTTGCTTTGGATGTTTAGGCTTTAGCCAATCAGTTCGTGAGACTGGATGTTTCTGAGCCTAGTCGTGTGTTAGCTTGCACGGTCGCTCATTCTTCATTATTGGAGCATATCCGTGATTGGCAGTATGATGATCCCCATTTGTGTGTCCTTAGAGACACGGTGCAGCGCGGAGGTGCCAAGCAAGTTACCTTAGATGATGATGGAGTTTTGAGATTGCAGGGTCGAGTTTGTGTGCCTAATTTGAATGGGCTCCGAGAGTTGATTTTAGAGGAGGCCCATAGCTCCCGGTACTCTATTCATCCGGGCGCCGCGAAGATGTATTAGGATTTGCGGCAGCATTATTGGTGGCGTAGGATGAAGAAGGATATTATCGCATATGTAGCTCGGTGTTTGAATTGTCAGCAGGTTAAGTACGAGCATCAGAGGCCTGGTGGTTTATTTCAGAGGATAGAGCTTCCCGAGTGGAAGTGGGAGCGGATCACTATGGACTTCGTTACTGGACTCCGCAGACACGGAAGAAGTTCGACGCAGTATGGGTCATTATTGATAGGCTGACCAAGTCAGCGCATTTTATTCCTGTGCCAGTCTCTTATTCTTCTGAGAAGTTAGCTGAGATCTATATCCGGGAGATTGTTCGCCTTCATGGTGTGCCCGTGTCTATCATTTCGGACCAAGGTACGCAGTTTACCTCGCGTTCCTCGAGAGCAGTTCAGCGAGAGTTGGGCACACGGGTTGAGTTGAGCACAGCATTTCATCCCCAGACGGACGGACAGTCGGACTATTCAGATTTTGGAGGATATGCTCCGAGCTTGTGTCATTGACTTTGGAGGTTTGTGGGATCAGTTTTTGCCTTTAGCAGAGTTCGCCTACAACAACAGCTACCAGACAAGTATGCAGATGGCTCCTTATGAGGCTTTATATGGTAGGCGGTGTCAGTCTTCGGTTGGATGGTTTGAGTCGGGAGAGGCTCGGTTGTTGGGTACGGATCTGGTTCAGGAGGCTTTGGACAAGGTCAGGATAGGCTTCGTACAGCTCAGTCCAGGCAGAAGAGTTATGCAGACCGCAAGGTTCGAGATGTGGCTTTTATGGTCGGTGAGCGGGTATTTCTCCGAGTGTCGCCTATGAAGGGCGTGATGAGATTTGGGAAGAAGGGAAAGCTTAGCCCTAGGTTCATTGGTCCGTTTGAGATTCTTGATCGAGTGGGAGAGATGGCTTATAAACTTGCATTGCCACCGAGCTTATCAGCCGTGCATCCAATGTTTCATGTGTCCATGTTTTGGAGGTATCACGGCGATCCATCCCACGTGTTAGATTTCAGCACTGTCCAGTTGGACAAGGACTTGTCTTATGAGGAGGAGCCGGTAGCTATTCTAGATCGGCAAGTTCGTCAGTTGAGGTCGAAGAGTTTTCCTTCTGTTCGTGTTCAGTGGAGAGGTCAACCTGCTGAGGCATCGACCTGGGAGTCTGAGTCCGATATGCGGAGCCGTTATGCCCATCTTTTCCCCGACTCGGGTACTTCATTCTTCTGTTCCGTTCGAGGAAGAACGGTTGTTTTAGAGGTGGAGAATGTGATGACCCAAAAGGTCATCACTTGTTTTAAATTAAATTCTATGCTTCCGAGGCCTTGAAAACCTCATTTAGAGCCACCTCGATTTGCGTGCGCAGTCCGGGCACGTAGCCGGAAAGCTTATATGTGAAAATCTATGAAAAATTAGAAAATTTGGTTATAAAATGAGCAAATTTGACTTCGGTCAACGTTTTGGGTTAACGGACCCGGACCCGTGATTTGACGGTCCCGGAGGGTCCGTAGGAAAATATGGGACTTGGGCGTATGCTCGGAATCGAATTCCGAGGTCCCGAGCCCGAGAAATAAATTTTTAAAGGAAATTGTTTTCTAAAATTGTTTAAGGAAATTCGAAATGAAATTTGATTAGAACGTGTTTGTATCGGGCCCGTATTTTGGTTCCGGCGCCCGATACAGGTCTTATATATGGTTTAAGTCATTCCTGTAAAATTTGGTGAAAGACGGACGTCGTTTGACGTGATTCGGACTTAAATTGCTAAATTTGATACTTGATGAAGTTTGAGAAAAAGTTCTTGATTTTGAGGTTTGATTCATTGTTATTGAGGTTATTTTGGCGATTTGATCGCACGGATAAGTTCGTATGATGTTGTTGAGTTAGTACGTGTGCTTGGTTAGGAGCCCCGAGGGCTCGGGAGTGTTTCGGATGTGTTTCGGGAAGTTTTTGACTTAAGAAAAATTGCAGGTTTTCAGCTGTTGGGTTTCTGGTATATCCTTCTTCGCGTTCGCGGGAGTACCCACACGAACGCGATGGGTTAATTGTTGCTGAAGGGAAATCCTTCTACGCGAACGCGTAGCTCAGGCCGCGAACGCGAGGCAATGGGGGTTTATATCT
>NW_017698855.1:0-2597 GCF_001879085.1 Nicotiana attenuata | reverse complement strand
CCTAGTTCTTCTGGAAGTGATATGGGACGGATAGAAATGATGTTCGAGCAGATGATGAAAAAGAACCAAGATTCTGACGCACAATTGGCTTCGCATAACACATCTATCCGGAACCTAGAGGTGCAAATAGGACAAATTTCTCAAGCTTTAAATACCCGACCAAAAGGTGCGCTACCAAGTGATACGGTAGTGAACCCGAAGGGGGGTAACAATCATGTGATGGCGGTTACAACTAGGAGTGGAAGAGGCGGTGATGTGCATGCCTCGGTTGAGAATCAAGTTGTGAATGATGAAATTGAGTTGCTTGATGATGATGCACCTTTGAATGTTGACAATGTGGTTGAACCAATAGTGACAAATGATGTGCGGATTGATATTGATGATGAGGCCGGGGTAGAGACTCAAGATACCATGAACCCGTCTAGGGAACACATTATTGATATACCCGAGCCGGCGGCGCCCAAGGCCAAGGCACCGTTGCCTAGACCACCTCCACCATATCCTCAGCGGTTAGCAAAGCAAAAGAAAGACAATCAGTTCAAGAAATTCATAGACATGATGAAGAGCCTCACAATCAATGTTCCTTTAGTGGAGGCACTTGAACAAATGCCTGGGTACGCAAAATTTATGAAGGATTTAGCCACCAAGAAGCGTTCTATGGAGTGTGAAACAATAAAGATGACGCACCAAGTTAGTGCGATTGTGCATTCTATGGCCCCGAAACTAGAAGACCCTGGAGCTTTCACTATTCCTTGCACTATCAGAAGTGCGGACTTTGCTAAGGCCCTATGTGACTTGGGGGCTAGCATTAATCTGATGACGTACTCAGTCTTCAAAACTTTGGGAATTGGGAAACCTAGACCAACCTCAATGAGACTTCAAATGGCGGACCGGTCGATGAAGAGGCCTTTAGGTATAATCGACGATGTGCTTGTCCGGGTGGACAAATTTATATTGCCAGCCGACTTTGTCATATTGGATTGCGAAGTGGATTTCGAAGTGCCTATTATTCTTGGAAGACCTTTCCTAGCAACGGGGAAGGAGTTGGTTGGTGTGGAAGTGGGTGATGAAAAGGTGGTATTTCATGTGTGCAAGTCAATGAGGCAACCCAATAGTACGGAGGTGTGTTCATTTGTGGACACTGTCACGGCAGTGATAGTGGATGACACAAGTGCTTTGATTAATGTTGAAGATCCTCTTGAAGCCGTGCTTCTTAACATGGATACAATGATGATGCCGGAGAGTGGAGTGCGTGAATGCATTGCATGGAATGGGTTCATATTCATATGAGCCTAGGAAACTATCTTTGGATCTTGAAAATCGCAAAACTCTGCCAACCAAGCCATCAATTGAGGAGCCACCGGTGTTGGAGTTGAAACCACTTCCTCCACACCTCAGGTATGAATTCTTGGGCTCTAATTCTACTCTTCCAGTTATTCTTTCTTCTTGCCTTACTAACTTGCAGGTTGAGGCCACTGTGGAGGTCCTTCAAAAGCGAAAAAGGGCAATAGGATGGACTTTGGCGGACATCAGGGGAATAAGCCCCGCATTTTGCATGCATAAGATCATCTTGGAGGAGGATGCACGACCATCTCTTGAACATCAAAGGACACTCAACGAGGTGATGCAAGAAGTAGTAAAGAAAGAGGTTATCAAGTGGCTTGACGCCGGTGTGGTTTACCCGATCTCGGATAGTTCATGGACCTCTCCGGTCCAATGTGTGCCAAAGAAGGGTGGAATGACGGTAGTGACCAATGCCAACAATGAGTTGATTCCTACTCGGACAGTTACGGGTTGGAGAGTGTGTATGGACTATAGAAAGCTGAACAAGGTGACAAGAAAAGATCATTTCCCACTACCATTCTTGGACCAAATGCTTGATCGTCTTGCGGGCCGGGCCTTTTATTGTTTTCTAGATGGCTACTCGGGGTATAATCAAATTCTCATTGCCCCGGAGGATCGGGAGAAGACAACCTTTACATGTCCTTATGGCACGTTCGCTTTCTAGAGAATGCCATTCGGACTATGTAATGCCCCAGCGACCTTCCAAAGATGTATGATGGCAATTTTCACCGACATGGTGGAGGATATCTTGGAGGTATTCATGAACGACTTCAGCGTGGTGGGAGATTCATTTGAAGAATGTTTGGTGAACTTGGATAGGGTTTTGGCAAGATGTGAAGAAACCAACCTTGTGCTCAACTGGGAGAAATGTCACTTTATGGTGCAAGAGGGAATTGTATTGGGTCACAAAATCTCAAGGCAAGGAATTGAAGTTGACAAGGCAAAAATAGAGGTTATATCAAGGCTCCCTCCCCCTACTTCTGTCAAAGGGGTGAGGAGTTTTATTGGTCATGCCAGGTTCTACCAGCGATTCATTAAAGATTTTTCAAAAATTGTGAACCCGCTTTGCAAGTTGTTAGAGAAGGATGTCAAGTTTATTTTTGATGAGAAGTGCATGGAGTCTTTTGAGCTATTGAAACACAAGTTGACAACAACTCCTATAATCACCGCACCTAATTGGGATTTGCCTTTTGAACTTATGTGCGATGCGAGTGATGTAGCGGTTGGGGCGGTGCTAGGCCAAAGGATCAACA
>NW_017698854.1:0-2597 GCF_001879085.1 Nicotiana attenuata | reverse complement strand
CACATCTTCGGATGATGTTGTCGGCACAAAAACGGAACAAGTATGGCTCTTCCCAATAATATTGCCAACAATCTCTCAAGAACTTCTCTTTTGACAGGACTCCAAACCCTCTGGAATAAGGTCACTCACCAAATAGTTAGCAATATCGGCATACCAAGGAGCAAAAGTGCTAGATAATGCCAAGATGTGCTCATCCGGGAATGCATCATTGATCTCAAGATCTCCCTTTGGTCTCCCTTCTTCCTCAAGCCTTGATAAGTGATCCGCTACTTGATTTTGAGTTCCCTTGCGATCCTTGACCTCGAAGTCAAACTCTTGCAACAATAAAACCCATCGAATCAACCGTGGCTTTGCATCCTTCTTTGCCATAAGGTAGCGAAGAGCAGCATGATCCGTGTACACTATCACCTTGGACCCCAACAAATAAGCTCGGAACTTCTCAAAGGCATAAACAATGGCAAGAAGCTCTTGCTCAGTTACCGTGTAATTTATTTGCGCCCCATTGAGTGTCTTGCTTGCATAATAGACCGGGTGGAGAACCTTGTGACGTTGGCCAAGCATTGCTCCAATAGCTACACCAGTAGTGTCATACATGAGCTCGAAAGGAAGAGACCAATCGGGTGTGACAATAATATGTGCTGTGGTGAGCCTTAGCTTCAATTCCTCAAAAGCTTTGAGGCATTTCTCATCAAACACAAATTTGGCGTCTTTCTCAAGGAGCTTGCACATAGGATTTGCAATTTTGGAAAAATCCTTGATGAACCGCCTATAAAATCTGGCATGCCTTAAGAAACTTCGAACACCTTTGATGGAAGTAGGTGGAGGAAGCTTGGAAATAATCTCGATCTTAGCTCGGTCAACCTCAATGCCATGTTTTGAAATTTTATGCCCCAATACGATGCCTTCATCCACCATGAAATGGCATTTCTCCCAATTTAGCACAAGGTTTGTTTCCTCACATCTCTTAAGCACTTGTCTAAGATTGTTAAGACAATGCTCAAAAGAGTCACCTACTACCGAGAAGTCATCCATGAAGACCTCTAGAAAATCCTCCACTATGTCGGAGAAAATGGACATCATGCACCTTTGAAAAGTAGCCAGAGCATTGCACAAACCAAATGGCATCCGGCTAAAGGCAAAAGTTCCATAGGGACAAGTGAATGTTGTTTTATCTTGATCCTCCAATGCGATGTTGATTTGGTTGTAGCCGGAATATCCGTCAAGGAAACAATAAAATGACCTTCCCTCTAGCCGGTAAAGCATTTGATCAATAAAAGGCATAGGGAAATGGTCTTTGCATGTGGCATTGTTGAGCTTCCGATAATCCATACACACCCTCCAACCGGTCACCTTCTTGTTGGTATGAGCTCATTTTTATCATTTTCAATTACGGTCATGCCTCCCTTTTTCGGTACACATTGCACCGGGCTCACCCACGAACTATCGGAAATAGGGTAGACAACCCCGGCATCCAACCACTTGATGATTTCTTTCTTTACCGCCTCTTGCATTGACGGGTTCAACCGTCATTGATGTTCCACACTTGGCTTCGTGTCACTCTCCAATTGGATCTTGTGTTCACAAATTCTCGCGGGAATCCCTCGGATGTCCGCAATTGTCCATCCAATGGCTTGCCTATGCTCCTTCAAGACTTCCAACAATTGTTCCACCTGCACATCATTTAACAAAGACGAAACGATTACAAGTAAAGTATCATTAGAGCCAAGAAATTTATACCTTAGGTGCGGGGGAAGTGGCTTGAGCTCTAGTTGTGGTGGCTCAATGATTGATGGCTTTGCGGGAGGTGTGGCCCTATTCTCCAAGTCAAGCGAAAGCTTTGCCGGAGTATAAGTGTAGGATCCAAGACCCTCCAATGCATTTACCGACTCCATATACCCATCCATGTCTTCACCATCAAAGTTTACCAAAATAGCCGCTAATGCCTCACCAAGGCAGTGTTCTTCCATTTTCATTTCGACGGCACCTTCTACCTCATCAACAACATCTATCACTGAAATTCTCTCATACTCATGGGGTAGTTTCATACCCTTGCTCGCTTGAAATGTGACTTCTTCATCATTTACCCGGAATTTAATTTCGTTCCGCTCCGAATCCATGAGTCGCCTTCCCGTGGCTAGGAATGATCTCCCCAAAATGATAGGGATTTCTTTATCAACCGCACAATCAAGAATTACAAAATTGGCGGGCAAATGACACTTCCCCACTTTTACAAGTACATCGTCAACAATTCCCACCGGGCGTTTGATTGACCGATCGGCCATTTGCAATCTCATACTAGTGGGCCTTGGCATACCTAACCCGGCTTGCTTATAGATGGCAAGAGGCATTAAGTTGATGCTATCCCCATTATCACATAGGGCTCTTGCAAAGTCACGGTCCCCGATGGTACAAGGAATGGTAAAAGCTCCCGGGTCTTCTTTCTTTTGGACTTTGGATGTGGCAATAATAGAGCTAACCCGGTGAGTCATGTTTACTACCTCATTCTTTGTGGTTTTCTTTTTGGTGATCAAATCCTTTAAATATTTTGCTAAACCCCGGCATCTCTTGAAAAGCTTCCACAAATGGGATATTCACTG
>NW_017698853.1:0-2597 GCF_001879085.1 Nicotiana attenuata | reverse complement strand
GATATTTGTTTAGCCTAGAATTGCGTGTTTGCTTCTAATTGATCTTCTATCATTTTTGGGTTTTTGTGATTATCAACTACAATTTAACAACTACTAATTATAACTAAATTATGCTAAGATAGTAATTCTAGGTTGTATGCAAGATAGAGAAAGACACTAGGGTCGTGGCATTTACCTAGGTGGTCAACTAACGGGTAGAGATTCCTAATACAAGAATGATGATTAAGGGGCTTATGATATAACCGTTGCACGATAGCACTCACTCTCACACCTCTCGGTAGAAAGAGTGATTTTGCCCAATTGACTCTCTCGAGACCAATTGGGTAGGCTAACAAACCAAGCAACTTAGGGTTCAAGTTGGGTAATCACTCTCTCGAGGTCTTACCCGCTAATTGGGACTACCATTCTCATGGGTCCATCCCAATTCCTTGTTGGGTTAACTTTGGAGTCATAGACACTCTTTCTCAAGAAGAGTCAAGACTCACTAAGCTAGAATTAGTGTTTGCAACCACCAAATCCTAGTTAAAAACATAAAATCAACCCAAATATCAAACACCCAACATCATTCAAGCACTAAACAATCACACCCATTAATTACCCACACTAGGGTTGAGCCACAACCCTAGCTAAAGGGTTTAGCTAGCCATAATAGCAACAGAAATTAAAGAAGAAGTAGATAAAATCAACATAATAATTAACTAGGAAGTTAATCTACACGAATTCACGTTAAAACAAGGTTAAAATGCCCAAAATAGGCTAAAACTTGAATCTCACGAGTGCTGCTGCTATCTGATGTCTAAAACTTAACCTAGAAATAATAAAACATTCTATTTATACTATGCCAGAAAAATCGGACAAAAATACCCCTGCGGGGTTGGCGCGGACCGCGCATAAATGCAGCGCGGCCGCGTAGGGGTCTTGGCCTTCTATCATTCACTTCTGGAACTGGGGACGCGGACCGCACAAAGAAGTAGCACGGCCGCACAGGCTAATGAGCGCGGACCGCACAATATTGAAGCGCGACCGCGTAGACACCAGCGCTGACCGCGTAGAAATGAGCGCTGACCGCGCTTGGAGACTCCTGAAATGGGTGCTCTCTGAATCTCCTAGCGCGGCCGCGCAACAAATCAGTGCGGTCCACGCTAGGTCCTTCTATCCCTACTTCAATGATTTTTGATACTTGAGCAGGTTTCACTCCGTTTCGATCTGGTTCTTGACTTTCGTCATCTTGTCGCTCAAACCTGCAATCAAGCGCACTTTATAAGCATTCTGAGTTTATTTCATGACAATTCATGCATAAGGCATAGGCAAGCATGGGCATAAACCGTGTTAAAATCACAGTTATCAACTCCCCCAAACTTAGACCTTTGCTTGTCCTCAAGCAAATAGAAGAAGACCCATCCCTAAAAAGGAAAGATCCAAGCAATTCCAGCTTATCCTAAGGAAGCCTCATCACGCATCAATTGGGACTAACAATTGCCCTCAATACGAATGCATCATTAACACATTTTTAGTCTTTTAAGAACTATGGATCGAATGTGACACGAGAGCATCAAGGGTTGACTCATTTCATCAAGGCGCTTTTCTCAAATACCTTGGTCTTTGTGGAATCCAAACTCACACATCCTCAACTTTCCCCAAGCGAACCTCACTTTTTAAAGTAATGACACACAACCTGAGGTTGATGGATTTTTGTTTTCACTCATTTCTCTCACAAAGAAGGTCATAAGTCCAGCCTTAGGTACCATATGCTTGCCCCTTATGTAAGTATCCACTAATGTAGGCTTCCCTCAACTCAAGATCATATAGGGCTTTTGAGGAGTCTTTGTGAAGGCTTTTGGGTGAAGGTAGGATATGTTTTTGTTCATTTAGGTTCAATCTTCCCTTTATCACTTCTTTTGGTTCATTATGGCATACTTTTTTTGACTCATTTGAGTATTTCACTTCTTTCATTTCTTTCAAGGGGGTAGAGAGACACATTGTCACTCTTTCTTTTGCACTTTAAACCTTTCTCCTTTCTCTACTTTTACATAGCCTTTTTCACTTTGTTTTCTTTGAATCCCTTTTTCCGGTTCTTATTCACTTTTGCATTTCTTTTTGTCTTTTTCTCTTTTTCATTGCCTTCCTTTTCTTTTGCTTTTGTGCCTCTTTACCGCATTGAATCCTTTCTTGTCTCACCCCCCCAAACTTAGTTATTAGCCATCGCTCAAGGGAAGATTTGGGTGCCAAGAGAGGGTCTCATTGAGAACAGGTATAGGCTTGTAGCTTTGGTTCATGAAGAAGAAGGTTAAGGCTCAAAAGGGTTGAACTAGGGATCATTTCATTGGTAGGTTATGGAAATTGTTCAAATTTGGAAGTTCGGATCAAGGAGGGCCTATATTCACTTCTCAAGTCAAGTTTCGCCTATGATTTCGCCTCAACAAACATTCAGGGAAAGTTCTAGACCGCTGGCTTGGAGCTTAGACTCATAATTCAACTTCTCACCAAACACACACTCAAGGTTTGCTAAAAGATATCGAGTTGAGAGCCCACAACGACCTTAGTTCCAATTCAAGCGCACAATGGCCCCACACGACCATATGATGATGTTTGATCAA
>NW_017698852.1:0-2598 GCF_001879085.1 Nicotiana attenuata | reverse complement strand
ATTGCACGGTTAGGTGCTATGTTGGTTCCAGTTTGAGGCGTGCGAGTGAATTAGCTATGGCTAGAGTAAAGGAAAAGTTTGACAAAGGTTATATTATGCTTCATAGAGTATGAGAATCACGGAATGTCTAGAGTGTTGTTGGTAAAGAATGCTCGGCGCATAGAGCGGGAAGTTGCTTGGTTGTATTGGGATGAGGATTTGATTTTGCGGTATCGGAGTGCCAATGAGGCACGAGTGGTTCTGTTCGTTAGGTCAGGTAAGTTGCAGTTTGAATAAGAGTGAATGACTTGCGAGGATGGCTCTAATATGTTCAAGATCCTACAGGGAACAATCGGGTATTTTAAAGTTGCATGTGTGGTTAGAAACTGTGTTTTCATTGGAAGAGGTTCAGATTTGTGGTATTTCTATGTAATTATGGGATTCTATGTATCTGTATCAGGGAGGTAAAGGTAACGGATTTAGGTTCGCGGGAAGTTCTTCAGAGTAAAGTATTCTAGAATATGGTTTTTGTGGGAATATTTGAGAGAGTATTCAGCGGCTTATGGGTCTTAGACAGTGTGGTTTCATGCTTGGGTCTCGTATGGTGATCCTAGGTTGAGGAATTGTGGTACTACATCAAGAGAGAATATCAGGTTAAAAATGAATCAGAAGGAAATTTAGATAGATGGAATAGTTTGATAGTAGACCGAATCGGTATGGTAAGGATATGATTAACTCCTTGTGTGTGTTCGAGGTAATGAGTTCTTTTAGGTATTTTGCGGCGATGCTCTTGGGTTTTGGACGGCTTGCTCAGCTTGGTCTAGATATTTAGTCCTGGTGGTTTAGTTTGTGCAAATGGAGTTGGGAGAGTTCTTGTTGATTTCTACCTTGGTTGGAGATGTGTATTTTCTACGAGTGTGAGAGGCATGGGATGCGTAATGATTTTCTTCAAAATAGGATCAATGGAAGTTCTTGGCTAGATGGGTTACAGTTCAGTTCTGAAAGGGAGTTCATAAAAAAAACTCTTAAGCAGCGGGTAGCCTCAGATGATTAAGGAAATGGTATTGCTAATCATAGTGATTTGACGAGGTATATGTTTCAGAAAAGGGTAATGTGATTAAGTTGATAGTACTTCGGTAGTACTGTGGCACTTTCTTGTTAGATCGACTGGTGATATTCGGGCTTGCTTGGTGGTACAGGGAAATTTTAGAGTATCTATCGTGGAATGATTGGGTATTAAAGGTGTGGCATGTGTTCGGACGGCGAAATTGGGATCAGATATGGTGATTCATGTGCTGTGAGGATGTGGAGACATAAGTTCTCATATTCAGGCTATGATGTGGTATGTTAGATTTGAATGTGATGTTGGGGTAGGGACTGGCTGTCTCCGTGTTGGGTTATTCAGGACTATTGCGCTATGGGCTATGCCGGAATGCCACGGATTGAGTGGCGAGGTGCGTCAGAGTATGTTCTAGTAGAGTGGTTTATGTTTCGAAGAACCAGCGGATGGTCGGGAAGGATTATTTTTCTTAATTGGGCCTTCGTGATGGATGTCAGTACAGAGGTGTCTACCATTGATTCAGTTCTAGTGTTGAGGGACCTTTCAGATTCGTTTCTTATGGCCGGGCATGTCGCCGGGCGAGGTTGTGGATTTCGATATTGATTTGGTGCCGGGCACCATATCGTATGGCTCCGGCAGGAGTTATAGTAGTGGAAGGAGCAGCTTTAGGCTTCCTTGGTAAGGAGTTCGTTGGCAGGACAATGTGGATGCGTGTTCTAGCTTGAGTCGGCTTGGTTGGCTCCGAGTTGTAATGTTGAGGGATGTGTTGATTCGATTGTTATTGAGCTTATCAGTAATCTGGGAGATCTATGAGTTACTTTTCTGTGTTGCGAGGCGTTATGATTTGTTGGTTATGGGCACATATGGTGCGGTTCTATTGGGGTTCTTAGTGGAAGTCGAGCAGGAAGATTAATTGGGTGTGGCTCGGTGGATGGCGTATCAGTTATGTCCTATCGGGTTTGCGTGGTGTATGTTACTTGATTCACCATGGGTGTAATGATTTGCTTTAGTTCCAGATGTCAAATTGTGCGTGGTTGTCAATTTCGAGCATAGTGGCTTGAGGTGTCCCATGTGGAGCAATGTTTGGATAGGATCGCGCATTGCAGCGAAGCTATGTGGAGATATGACCTTGCGGGTTAGATTCGTGTGTTCCATTCTATGATGTGAGACGGGTTCTCAGCCTTGTATTGTGGTGGTACCGGCGAGCTTGAGGTACAGCTCTTTCAATGGAGTCATTTTCATGATTTGAGTATGTTCGGACTGTTGCTTATTGGTGCGCGTAGTTATACAAGTTGTGGCTTAGGCCCGTATTGATGTGTCATGTCACCAGGGTAGTGTGTTGGGATAGAAGAGATTGTTGGGATCTATAATGAATACAAACGGTTTCGATTTCAGCGTATTGGAGGGATATATTGATGCTCGGCTCAGAAAATTTGCTATGGTCGTTGCCAAAGGAGAAGTGGCTTCATGAATGGTTGACCTGAGGAATGGTTATGGCTTACTGTGTGTTTTATTTATATCTGGCAGTATATGAAAGAGTTAGGATGAGACTTTAGTGA
>NW_017698851.1:0-2598 GCF_001879085.1 Nicotiana attenuata | reverse complement strand
ATCTCTTGTGATCATAGCCATTTCATCATCCTCCAGATCTAGAACCTTCAGCAATTCTGAGAGCCAGACTCCTTTCCTTCTTGGGTGCATCCATTTTCATGGTTTGCCTTCTCAGTTCATAGGCAGTAAGGTTTCCAATTAGTTCATCCAGCTTGAGAGTAGCAATATTCTTTGATTCCTGGATAGCAGTAATTTTGCTTTCCCAAGAGACTGGCAGAACCCTTGTTAAAATCTTCTCAACTTTGTCTTCTTCAAGGATAATCCTTCCAAGAGACTTAAGTTCATTTGTCAGTGTGGGAACCTTGTATACATATCTTGGATGGTTTCCCCTTCCTTCATGGTGAAATTCTCATATTGAGAATACAGCAGTGTTCCTCTGGATCTCTTCACTTGAGGTGTTCCTTCATGAGCCACTTGCAAAGTATCCCAGATTTCCTTAGCAGTGGTACAGCTTTGAATTCTACTGTACTCATCTGGACCTAGTCCACACACAAGCCATTTCTTGGCCTTGGCATTTTTCTCCCACTTCTTTAGGTCTTTAGCAGTGCAATCAACTCTTGTCTTTGGCACATCAACTCCTTCAGCATTCTTCTTTGTGGTTGCTAGGGGACCATCAGTGACTATGTCCCAGAGTTCATAGTCTTCCCCTCTGATGTGATCCATTATCCTGTTCTTCCACCAAGAATAGTACTGACCATTGAAGAGTGGAGGCCTAGCAGTGGATTGCCCTTCCCAGTTCCCAGGTGGTGCACTCATGTTGATTTTTTCCTAAGGTGTTAGCCTCTTCAAGGATAACCCGCTATGATACCAATTGATGTTTTATAGGTCAATTCCACACAAGAGGGGGGGGTAATTTGTGTGGTACCCAATTTTTGCGCTCTAGAAGAACCTGGTTCTTCTAGGTATACTAACTCTACTGTTTGCGGAATAATAAGTACATAAAATAAAGAACACAAAAATTTTTACGTAGAAAACACCTGGCTCAAAAGGTGAAAAAACCACGACCTACTACTCATTAGGATTTTCCCAAACTTCTACTAAAA
Organism: Nicotiana attenuata; assembly: GCF_001879085.1. NCBI lineage: Eukaryota > Viridiplantae > Streptophyta > Magnoliopsida > Solanales > Solanaceae > Nicotiana > Nicotiana attenuata. The sequence continues at coordinate 1,555 of NW_017698851.1, read as the reverse complement.
TCACTGAGCCAAAATAGCATTTACAAAACTCTTTGTAAACCTAAGGATTAACTCTAATCCCGTTGTAGCACACAGCCTCAACTGTTGCGACAACTTCAAGTTAGCATATAACTTGAACACTCTAAGTACCTAATACAATTGCTTCTATGAAAGCTGAAAGGTACAAGTTTAAATCACCTACTACAATTGAACTAGAATAAAAGAAGGACACAATGGAATTGGTTCTTCTATCTCGTCCAAGTAGCTTCAGGAATGCACACTCAAATCTCACATAAATTGCTTGCAAAATTGCCTCGCTCTTTTGCTCTCAATTAGTGTTACTTCTACGTTTGTGCAATACCTGTAAAAGAGAACAATCACAGTTATTTAATAGTTAGTAATTAGAGTTTGATTAAGACTCAATTGCTGATCTTCCATCGAGGTTGAGTCCTTAACCAACACAAACTCCAACACTATCTTTTATCCGGATTGTGTTCTCTTCACATAAGGAGACTTTCTCCCCTTATCCAATATGCAACCTTTTCGATCAGATTCTGGAGATATTGCTGCTTGATCAATGAGACTATCTCCTTCACGTGCATCTCACATGCGTAGATTGATCATCACTATACTTCACATGATGGACATGGTCCATGACTGAGTTCCTTTGTCATTCTTCAAAACTTCACTCGTTCTTGGGCCAACAAATTCCCCCTTTTTGATGATGACAAACTCTGCGCTTTTTACTGATCAAAAGACCAGTAAGAACTCGTCTTAACCAACACTAGATTTACTTGTCATCAAAAACCATGTTAATTAGGTTATAAATATCACTTATTCAGAATAATGTATAAAGCACAATATCTTCCCCCTTTTGGCATCATCGAAAAGTTGCGTACTTAATGTGAATCCCAGATTTTAAAAAGTACTCATGGCCACTGGGGCAACTACAAGTGAAAACATGGTGCAATTATCAATAATCAACAAACATATTTATACTATTAAGATCAGAATCATCATAGAACAAGAGAAAACAGTTGTTGTCATTGATCATGATATGTTGTCATTAACAGTCCACAAAAAGAAAGAAAAACCTTCAAAACATGAGCAAAAAACAGAAAAATCCCTAATCCGGGTCACTGGGGTTACTAGACTGGTTCAGAAGACAAGTGCTAGGAGACCTAAGGCTTGAAGGAACTAGAGGGTTGAGTCTGGAGAAGGTTCAGCATATTCTGGAGGATTCCATCACTCTTTTCCTTTTCTTTTACTAGCTCAATTTTAAGGCCATCCCTCTCAGTTTCCAATTCAGCCACACGAGCCTTGAGCCTAGCAATCTCAGCATCTTTAGTTCCACATTCCTGAACCAAAGTCCTAACCTTGCTTTTGATGGGTGTCTTCAGGGATGAACCGGGTTCAACTGGGATGGCATTGACTGGATAGTCACAAGCCAGAAGAGTCTTAATACCAAAATGTTCCTTGCTTGATGTCATCTCCCATTTCTTCAAAGGCACATTTAGCCTATCCAGATTGTGGTCAGTATGAAGCCATATGGAGTAGCATGAGCCTTGGAGCCATT
>NW_017698850.1:0-2598 GCF_001879085.1 Nicotiana attenuata | reverse complement strand
CTCAAACCATCCGACTGGAGACCGACATCGCCTACCATACAACGCCTCATATGGAGCCATCTTAATGCTGGACTGGTAGCTGTTGTTGTAGGCGAACTCTACTAAAGGCAAAAACTGGTCCCACGTGCCTCCAAAATCAATGACACAGGTTCTGAGCATATCCTCCAATATCTGAATAGTCCTCTCGGACTAGCCGTCCGTCTGAGGATGGAACGCCATGCTCAACTGAACCTGGGTGCCCAACTCCTGCTGAACTGCTCTCCAGAAGCGCGAGCTAAACTGCGTACCCCGATCCGAAATAATAGATACCGGCACCCCATGATGGCGAACAATCTCTCGGATGTAGATCTCAGCTAACCTCTCCGATGAATACGTGGTTGCAACAGGAATAAAATGCGCTGACTTGGTCAGCCTATCAACAATGACCCAAATAGCATCAAACTTCTTCCGAGTCATCGGAAGTCCAGTAACGAAATCCATGGTAATCCTCTCCCACTTCCACTCAGGAAGCTCAATCCTCTGAAACAAACCACCAGGCCTCTGATGCTCATACTTAACCTGCTGACAGTTCAAACATCGAGCCACATATGCAACAATATCTTTCTTCATCCTACGCCACCAATAAAGCTGCCGCAAGTCCTGATACATCTTCGCGGCGCCCGGGTGAATAGAATACCGAGAACTATGGGCCTCCGCTAAGATCAACTCTCGAATCCCATCGACATTGGGCACACAAACTCGCCCCTGCAACCTCAAAACACCATCATCATCTAAGGTCACCTTCGTGGCACCTCCACGCTGCACCGTGTCTCTCAGGACACACAAATGGGGATCATCAAACTGCCGATCACGGATACGCTCCAATAATGAAGAACGAGCGACCGTACAAGCTAACACTCTGCTAGGCTCAGAAATGTCCAACCTCACAAATCGATTGGCCAGGGCTTGAATATCCAAAGCAAGCGGTCTCTGGCTGACCGGAACATAAGCAAGACTACCCATGCTAGCAGACTTCCTACTCAATGCATCGGCCACCACATTGGCTCTCCCCGGGTGGTAAAAAATAGTAACATCATAGTCCTTCAATAGCTCCAACCATCTCCGCTGCCTCAAGTTCAACTCCTTCTGCTTGAACAAGTATTGCAGACTCTTGTGATCCGTGTACGCCTCACACGTCACACCATATAGGTAATGCCTCCAAATCTTCAAAGCATGAACAATGGCTGCCAACTCGAGATCATAAACCGGGTAATTCTTCTCGTGGATCTTCAACTGCCTCGAAGCATAAGCAATGACTCTGCCATCCTGCATCAATACCGCGCCAAGCCCAATACGGGAAGCATCACAATAAACTATATAAGACCCTGAGCCCGTGGGCAAAACCAATATCGGTGCCGTAGTCAGAGCTGTCTTGAGCTTCTGAAAGCTCGCCTCACACTCATCCGACCATCTGAACTGGGCACCCTTCTGGGTCAATCTGGTCATCGGGGCTGCTAACCCCAAGAAACTCCGAATCTCTGTAGCCGATGCTGGTCGAGGCCAGTTCTTGACTGCCTCAATCTTCTTCGGGTCCACCTGAATACCCTCTGCTGATACAACATGACCCAGAAATGCAACCGAACTCAACCAGAACTCGCACTTCGAGAACTTAGCATATAACTGACTATCCTTCAGAGTCTGAAGAACCACTCTGAGGTGCTGCTCGTGCTCCTCCTGGCTGCGGGAGTACACCAAAATATCATCAATAAAGACTATCACCAACATGTCCAAATATGGCCTGAACACTCGGTTCATCAACTCCATGAATGCTGCAGGGGCATTGGTCAACCCAAACGACATGACCAGGAACTCATAATGCCCGTACCGAGTGCGGAATGCTGTCTTAGGGACATCGGATGCTCTAATCCTCAGCTGATGGTAGCCAGATCTCAAGTCTATCTTTGAAAACACCTTTGCACACTGAAGCTGGTCAAACAAATCATCAATCCTCGGCAGTGGATACTTGTTCTTTATCGTCACCTTGTTCAATTGTCGGTAATCAATGCACATCCTCATCGATCCATCCTTTTTCTTCACAAATAACACTGGCGCACCCCAAGGAGAAACACTAGGCCTGATAAAACCCTTCTCTAGCAAATCTTGCAACTGGTCCTTTAACTCCTTCAACTCTGGCGGGGCCATGCGATACGGCGGAATAGAAATGGGCTGCGTGCCTGGGGCCAGATCAATACAGAAATCAATATCCCTGTCGGGCGGCATACCCGGCAGGTCTGAAGGGAAAACCTCGGGGAACTCCCGAACAATAGGAATAGAATCAATAGAAGGAACCTCTGAGCTGGAATCGCGAACATACGCCAGATAAGCTAGACACCCCTTCTCGACCATGCGTCGAGCCTTCACATATGAGATAACACTGCGGGTGGCATGACCTGGGGTCCCTCTCCACTCCAATCGGGGTAAATCTGGCAAAGCCAAGGTCACGGTCTTGGCGTGACAATCTAAGATAGCATGATACGGGGACAACCAATCCATCCCTAATATAACGTCAAAATCCACCATGTCTAAGAGCAATAAATCAACACGGGTCTCAAGACCCTC
>NW_017698849.1:0-2599 GCF_001879085.1 Nicotiana attenuata | reverse complement strand
ATTCTCAATCACTCCAAGCTCTCCATAAGGCACGTGGTCATCCCACTGCAAAGCCCATATGCAACTCCGCCACTCTCCCACTTTGGCGGAACTCATCCCCTCAATCGACTACTCGACCTTCGCTTCACATACCTGGCCTTTTTATAATTTTTGAACACCGCTGACGCTTCCCACATGTCCTTCCTCGTCCTTTGATATTCAATGACTACCTTAAATAAAATCTAACTTCGTGGCACTTGAACCCACAATCGTTGCTAACTTTAAACCTTTCTGAAGGTCATCTTTATCGAACCGTCAACATTAGAAATACTGATTCAATCCTGAACCACCGCACCTTGCGATATCCGACAGTTGCATCTCCAATACTATTTCGCAATATCTTGCCCCAAAGGCAAATTGTAGCAGATCATAACACCGACAAACTTAGTACGCTCAATTAGGGCAACGACACCCTATCTCAAAAGAAAGCTCCACTACACTTGCAAATACCAAGTCTCATTACTTCCACCAGCCCACACCTGACCATCCTCAGCCTGATTGCCTTTCCCCTTGCCGGGAATAAAATACCGAATCTCTAGATCATGCGCTGAGTAAACCTCCCTTCAAGTCATTCACCGCCCCGACAAGTAGGCAAATGTCCTACCATCATATCAATATTGCGGAACAATAGTTCATAAGCATCATGACAACTTGTGCCTAGCCTCAGATCCCTCAGAAGTACCGCTACTGGGCTGAAACAATAAAATATTCTTCCATAAGGCGACGATAATAATCCGATCGGCTATACCGGGAGAAACATCCCGCATCACATATGTAGTACCATTACGGTTCTTCAATTCTCGATTTACAACAAGCGCTTCGCGTCGCATAAGATTGAGTAGGAAAGAAACAAAGGCATAAGCCTCACATGAAATCAAATCGCACGATAAGGAATCAAGAAGGGAAGTACTCCTAACAGTCCTGCAGCCTCCCGAGGATAAGTACGGACGTCTTCGTACCGATCCGCGAGACTCTACTACACTTGCTCACGACTCGTGAGACCCTAGGAACCTAGTGCTCTGATACCATGTTGTCACGACCCAAATCCACTAAGGGTCGTAGTGGCGCCGGACACTGCTGTCAGGCAAGCCAACCAAACTACTTAATCCAAATCTCGTTTCAATACCTTTTTTTTAAAATCCGGGGATTTCCTTCAAATTTGGCAATTTTAAAAGATAATAGCCTCAAGTCGAATTTAAATGATAGGCAGTTAATATAAAGTACTTCAAACCATCCCAAAACTCGGTGTCACAAGTGCATGAGCATCTACTGACAAGAAAATAAAATATAACATCTGTCTGAAATACAGTGGACAGAAAGTAAATACAGTATGGTAGAAGGGACTGCTCTAGCTGCGGCCGTCTCGAATAATGCAGCTCACCTAGTCCCAGAATCATCTGTGCTGCTACGCCCAGTAGACCGCTAGAGTTACATATACCTGTGCAACAAAAATGCACAGAGGTGTAGCATGAGTACGTAAATAACGTGTAATCAATGAGTATCCCGCTAATCTCGAAGAAGTAGAGACGAGATGGTCAACTTCGACACTTGCTAGTGGTCTAATAATGATGTCAATATTACATTAAACCGTGAATTTCTACCAACATGATTTTTATCAAATAGAAGGAAACAAGTAAACTATTATTCCTTTTTATGGGAAATTTCCCAAATTCCTTTTCCATTATTTTCCAAATATTCTCAAGCCATGAAGAGGCAATAACAACTTTAATAAGTTCAAGCAGCAATACAAGCATGCGCAAATCATGCCGAGGTCGACGGCCCGCTCCAACAGAAATGTAAACTGTGCACTTGCCGAGGGTCGACGGCGCGCCTATAGATGCATCTATTTAATCTGCCGAGGCGTTGGGCCCGTTCCAAAATTTAAACACACACAGACGGTCAATCAAGTAGCCAACAGGGAATAATTATCCATAGAAAAGCCAATTCTCTTTTAAAGATTTTTGAAAATGAAGTTTAATCTTTTGTGGAAATTTATTTACTAACTCGAGGTGATTTAAGCAATTCAAATGTCGATAAGTTTACAATTAATCCAAGTATAGCATGCTTTTGGGTCCTAACTACCCAGACAATAGCATAATAGTAGCTACGCACGGACTCTCGTCACCTCGTGCGTACGTAGCCCCAATAAATAGGAGCACATAATCAATTATTTCACCTATGGGGACAATTCCCTCTTACAAGGTTAGAAAGGAGACTCACCTCGCTCCGAAGATCCATAACCGGCATTCCACGCCCTTCCGAAGACTCTAATTGATGCACCATGCTCCAAAACTAGCCAACGGTTACGCAAATCCATTAATATATGCTCAAATATTCATTACAATCTAATTTATAGCAATTCCTAGCTCCGATCGAAAAGTTGACCAAAACGCCCTCGGGCCCACGTGCCCGGAATCCGAAATTTATCGAAGATAAAGATTACCCATTACCTTAGGAACTCAAATATATAATTTTCACTAAATTCCATACTCAATATCGTGGTCAAATTCCAAGAAATGTAAATTTCTAGGTTTTCCACCAAAACCTAAATTTTTTCCAT
>NW_017698848.1:0-2599 GCF_001879085.1 Nicotiana attenuata | reverse complement strand
GGTACAATTTCCGAGAAAACAGTGAAATCAGAGAACTCTTTAGGAATGTTTCGGCTCAGTTCAAATCTCTTTTGAAAATGGTCCTTTCAAAAATTACAAAAGTTGTTCAAATAGTTAGTGCTGATTAGCACAGGAAAAAAATCCGCCCCTCGGGCACAAATACCACAGGATAGCAGGTAAAAATGCAAATAAGTATGCAAGATGAGCACATAAAAGTTCGCCCCTCGGGCATGATTTTCGTTACTAGTCAGTCATTGTTACCTGACCGGTCAGCCATTGTTACCTGACCAAAACGCGTATTACAGTGCCATTGTTATCACTGGTCAGTCATTGTTACCTGACTGGTCAGTCATTGTTACCTGACCAAAACGCGTATGACAGTGTCATTGTTACCACTGTCTAAAATTTAACCGCTCTAGATGGGTACCCGCGCTCACTGTGGGTGTGCAGACTCCGGAGGGGCTCCTACAGCCCAAGCGCTATATGATCATAAGGCCTGAAAGCCTGTACATATCAACATGAGGCCTGAAAGCCTTCTCACAGCACACTCGAGGCCTGAAAGCCTCCTCACAATACACTCGAGGCCTGAAAGCCTCCTCACAATACACTCGAGGCCTGAAAGCCTCCTCACAATACACTCAAGGCCTGAAAGCCTCCTCACATCACTCAGGATATCCTCACATATGGCCCTCGGCCTTAATCAGTCCAAAAATAACTATAAGCCCCTCGGGCATTAGTAAAGAAACAATAATGCTCAGCTCAAACAGTAGTTCAAATATCAGTTAAAAGTCGAGGTTGAGTAAAAATATAGCTGAGTTCATGAAACAGTGTAATGACAATGGACTGAGTTCAAATAATATTTCAAATAGTGAGGAAAACAGTGATGATAGCTCATAGGGAGTTCAAACAGTCGGCAATAAGCCCCAAATATGGCAATAAGCCCAAGTCCTAGTGAAAAACAACAAGTCATAGCGAAATACGCGGTAAAATCAACAACCGGGACGGACCAAGTCACAATCCCCAACGGTGCTCTACCCCACGCTCTCTATCTGGCATGCAAGTCACCTCAATATAGCACTATGGGTGCAAATCCGGGGTTTCAAACCCTCAGGATATCATTTACAATCATTACTCACCTCGAATCGGCGAAATCTCTAGCCTGCGACGCCTTTGCCCCTCAAATCGGCCTCCACACGCGTCGAATCTAACCAAAATCAGAGCGAATACGTCACACTAAGCCAAGGGAATAATACCCAATCGAAAACAATCAAAATATAGCAAAAATCTCGAAACTAGCAAAACCCGAGCCCCGGGCCCGCTTCTCGAAAAGTTATGAAACTTACATTACCAGATTCTCGTCTCGCCACGAGTCCGTACATACCAAGAACTCCCAAATCCGAGCTCAAATGACCTATCAAATCCCAATTTGAAATATCAAAAGCTCAAGCCCTAGCTTTACCCCTTTTTGATGAATTTCAACCAATTTCCATGTTAAATATATCATAATCTCGTGTATTTAAGTTCAAAAATCTTACCTCCAATCGTTTCTCCTTGAATCCCTCTTCAATTTCCTTCAAAAAGCTCTCAAAAAGATCAACAATGGAGTAAATGAGCCCCAAAATCGCGGATGAAATGTTTTAAAACATTCTGCCCAGGTCACTGTACATTCTTCTTCGCGTTCGCGTACAGTACCTCGCGTTCGCGAAGGCCAATTACCAAGCCCCTTCGCGTCCGCGTAGCTTGCCTCGCGTTCGCGTAGGCTAAATGCCCCCAGGCTCAACTTTCCTTCTACGCGTTCGCGATTACTCTCCCGCGTTCGCGTAGCACCTTGACCCACTCCTTCGCGTTCGCGACTCCCCCTTCGCGTTCGCGAAGGCCAAAATCACAGCTCCCATTTTCCTCTTCGCGTTCGCGAAACTCCCCTCGCGTTCGCGAAGAAGGAAACCAGATACCAGCAACCAGCAGTTCAACAATTTCCAAAAATGACCCGTTGGGCATCCGAAACACACCCGAGGCCCCCGGGACCTCAAACAAAAGTGCCAACCCATCCTAAAACATCACTCAAACTTGCTCCAATCATCAAAACACCACAAACAACACCAAAACCATCAAATTACGTCGGATTCAAGCCTAAGTTCTTCTAAAACTTCCGAAACACGCATTCGATCAAAAACCCAACCAAACGACGTCCGAATGACCTGAAATTTTGCACACACATCACAAATCACATAACGAAACTACAGCAACTCTCGGAATTCCATTTCGACCCTCGGATCAAAATCTCACCCATCAACCGGAATTCGCCAAAATACTAACTTCGCCAATTCAAGCCTAATTCTACACCGGACCTCCAAAAATTAATTCCGACCACGCTCCTAAGTCACAAATCATCCCCCGAAGCTAACCGAATCACCGGAAATCACATCCGAACCTTCTAACTCATAAGTCACGTCCGGTTGACTTTTCCAACTTAAGCCTTCCTTAAAGAGACTAAGTGTCTCATTTCTATCAAACCAATCCAAATCAACTCTCACACACCACATACCAATAACGAAACGTGAAGAAGCAATAAACGGGAAAACGGAGACAGTAACACATG
>NW_017698847.1:0-2599 GCF_001879085.1 Nicotiana attenuata | reverse complement strand
GTTTTAAAAAAAAAGAAAAGAAAATAAGCCAATATTTCAAAAGTTCATGTTTTCCTTCGTTCCGTCAAAACAGTCGAACTACTCGGTACTGATTCTCACCGAATGTGAGATACGTCAGCAAAGTCTTCATTGTTCGGCCGATAATTTCGAAAAAAAATCCAAAAATATTTTTTTTAGCTTGTCTTCTTTAGAAATTCTTTTCTTTTAGAGCCAATTTGTAAAAAATACTAAACTATTTTCATCCTTCTTTGCGAAAATTTAAAAGAATATTTAAGATTCAAAAATATTCTCTTTTCTTTAGAAGTAATATTCTTTCATATAAATAAAAATAAAAAGTCTAAAAATCAAAATAAAAAGTTAAAAAATTTTGGCAAGAGTTCCGAAAATTTTCAAATACCTACCTCTCACTCTTGTTTTTTTTTTCTTTTTCGCTTTTTTCATTTTCTTTCCCTGTTATAGAACCAAGTCAACATGCAAACTGAAACAAACAAATGTGCAAGTAGTACGTAAGTTGCATCAGGATGGTCTTTTTAATTTGGGTACACCTGTCCTTGACGGACCCAGCCCCTGTGTAGAGTCCCCAAAGTCAAATTTACGTAATGCAAACAAACGTTCCTACTAGAAATCCGGCATGAGGCTATGTTATTCTAAGTTTAAATCATGGGTGTATTATTCTAGACCTGGTTTACCCGAGCGGACAACTCGAGCCGGGGGGGGGGAAGGGACAGCGTACCGAAAATACAAAATTTACCGGCTTTGCAACTTATCCGATCCTCGTTCTAAAATTTGGGATATGACTCTAACAGAAAAGAAGCTATGCGAAGCGCACGCTTCCCAGAAGATTTAGAAGACTCAGAGAGAAGAAGGGTGTCGTAGCAGTTTTATATATAGTTCACACGATATCAAAGCGGTAAAAAATGTCATTTAGCACATTAGGCTCAAACACGTAAAAAGTCAGACAATCATGAAAGCCAAGCATAATAGCTATTCTAAGCTTGAATTCTGATCCCTGAACCAGAGATTCTGTGTTCCTTCCCCGGCACGGTCGCCAGAGATGTCACACCTCCTTTTTCCCGAAGGGCCAGGAAGTTTTTCCAATTTAAGTGACATGGGTCACCACTTGGGATAATAATGGTGTCCCAAGACACCGGTTTATTTTAAATCCCAAATTAAGGAAATTGAATCGATTTTAATGTCCGTGAAACCAGAAGACAAGGTAAGGAATTCTGTTAACCCAGGAGAAGGTGTGTGGCACTCCCGAGTTCTGTGATTTTAGCACGGCCGCTTTTACTATTAATAATTGGCGTAATTATCTGATTTATTACGTATTTAGAACCTATTGTGCATTATAACTTTATAACTGCTTTTATTGAAATTGAATTGCTTTAAGGATTTATGGAGTTTATCTGAACAAGTCGCGATGCCGCGCACTCATTTGTTTTTGTACATACTGCGAATCGCGTCACGTCAAATGCACCCGCGGTTTACAACATGTATTATTATTATTGTTATTGTTAATTGAAGCTGTGGTCGAGTCACGTGAAACGCACACCCGAATTGGGGATTACGTATCATGACTATGTCACTGAACCATGTCCATAGTCACGACGATTTATTATTAATCGCGCCTAAAGCATCATACAAATATTCATGAGTTATGTTCTAGGCTAATTTGAAATTATTGTAAGCCTAAAACCAGAAACATGTACTCAATTTCCATGACTTCAACAATAGTAAGACAAACCAAATAAAGCGCAGAATCGATGTCATAGCCATAACACATTCACAAAAATAGAATAGAGCATGCAACTAATAAATAACAAAAATACTAAATAAGAAAGTGGACCTTTATATTGATACAAAGCTGAAAATTTGCAACTCAATCGGAATAACAAAGAAACAATCGTTGGACTGAAATGCCGAAATCGCGAACCAGAACCTCGAATCGACACCGGAAAACTCGAAACCACTCCGGACAATGACGATTTAAATAACCTTAGCTTGGCTTCAGTTTTGAAAAAGAAACAATGAAATAGGGGAAGAGAATGAATAGAACAAAGATTTTTCCTCATAACTGCGCAAGTTCGATATCAATTCGATCAGAAACCACACAAAAAATTGGCACCAGGAGCTAACTGATCACATTTCTGAGTTCTGAACGGTCATTTACCCCTTTTTGAGTCACAATCATAAACAACATATGCAAAAGCTAGAGGACTCTATCTAACTTACAACCTCAATTAGCCACAATCACAAACAACATATCACCTACACAAGCAGATAGAGTGACGATGGAGATTAGAGGATTTTTGCTGATTTTTTACAAAAAAAGAGATGGCTGCCGTTCATAGCTTAGGAATTTAGGAATTCGGTCCTTGTTTTGGGAAGATTAGTTAGGTTTTATTTGGGATGGGGAATTAATATTGGCCCTTGGATGAAAGTGGATCAATGGCTATGATTAAAGGTAGAGTTTTGATGGGTGAGAAAAGGACTTGGGCTAAAAGGGATTGGGGAGAATGAACCTTTGTCTTGCTGGGCCACTAAAATTCGAAAATGAGCTCCTAATTGGCCAAATTCAATTTTCTCTCATTGAATAAAA
>NW_017698846.1:0-2599 GCF_001879085.1 Nicotiana attenuata | reverse complement strand
TCAGTACTACCCTCCTGAGCCTACCTTTAAAGCTCCTGAGCCATATTCCTATACTCCTCACCTTGAGCTCCCGGTGGAAACTGACAAGCCGCTTAAGGATCCGGAACAGGAAGAGATGTTTCGAAAAGTAAAAGCCTGGAGAAATCCTTCAGGAACATGCAAGGATTGGGTGGTCAAGTCAGTGTGGCCTACAAGGATTTGTGCTTGTTTCCCGATGTCCAGTTACCTGCAGGATTCAAGTTACCCAAGTTTGACCTATATGATGGACATGGTGATCCGGTGGCACATCTAAGGGGATTCTGCAGCAAAATGAGAGGAGCTGGGGGAAGGGATGAATTATTGATGGCGTACTTTAGTCAAAGTCTCAGTGGTGCAGCCTTGGAATGGTACACGCGACAGGATCATGCCCGATGGTACACGTGGGATGATTTGGCCCAAGCGTTTGCAGGCCACTTTCAATATAATCTCGAAATTGTCCCGGACCGTCTGTCACTGACCAAAATTGAGAAGAAGCCCGGGGAAAGCTTCAGAGAGTATGGTTTCCGGTGGAGAGAGAAGGCGGCAAGAGTCGATCCTCCAATGAGGGAAAGCGAGATGGTTGATTACTTCCTGCAGGCTTTGGAGCCTACCTACTATGGTCACTTGGTGTCGGCAGTGGGAAAATCTTTCAACGAAGTAGTGAAAATGGGAAGTATGGTGGAGGAGGGGCTTAAGTCCAACAAAATCATGAGCTATTCTGCAATCAAGGCAACTACCCAGGCTATCCAGAGCGGCACTGGAGGAGTAGTGAAAAAGAAAGAAGATGTGGCAGTAGTTGAATCAAGAGCTTGGTCTAGGGGCCCATCACCATATTACAACCAACCTCGACTCCATCCCCAAACCTACCCCCACACTCCATATAGCCCACCACAACACTATCCCCACTTCTCTGTCCATCATGCCCAAACATACCCCCAACATCCTACCTATGCGCAATGGTGCGCACCCACCCCACCAAATGCTTACCCAACTCAAAACACCTACCCACCCCCAAGAGCCTACAAGAATTTCCCTAGAGCAGATTTTCGGGCCAGCCAAAATTTCAAACAAGAGAGGGCACAGAAGCAGGAAACTTTCACCCCCTTGGGAGAGTCATATGCAGACTTGTTTGAGAAGCTAAAACAATATAACCTGATTGCACCCATTCCTCCAAATCATGTGGACAAGCGTGCAAGGAGCTTTGACCCTTCTAAAAGGTGTGGATACCATTCCAATGCCCAGGGGCACGATGTCGAAAGTTGCCGGGATTTGAAAAGAGAGATAGAAAGAATGATTCAGGAAGGAATAGTTGCGGTCCAGGACAGTGGCACTCAAAACATTGCACGAAATCCTTTACCTGCACATGACGGTGCACATTTTGTGGGGAAGATCCATGGCGACGGAATCCAGGATAGAAGGGTTTGAGTCACAAGACAATATCCGGATTACAACCCTGAAATAACCCGGACAATAGGAATGACAACAAAATAAACCACCAAAACTCCAAGAGATGGAGCGTCTTCCCAATTACCAAGTACGGCGTCTTAGCCACTGAATTTCACACCAAGATTGCTGGAATTTTCACAAGACTTCATCACGTTGTTCTGAGCAGACTGCTTCTGGGTTTCTTCTGCCGGCTTATTCTCACAATCAATCATACCCACCATATGCGTCTCATTGTGCACAGGAGGTGGATCTTGGCCAGTGTTTGTTGCATCTGGATTTTGCACGACGATGTCGCCTGCATCAATAAGCTTTTGAATTGCATTCTTCAGATTCCAACATTTCTCTATGTCGTGCCCCAGGGCACCTGAGCAATATGCGCACTGTTGAGAAGGATCGAACTTCTTTGGAGGAGGGTTCGGCACTTTTATCTGAATCGGCTTCAACATGTCCAGTGTTCTTAGCCTCTGGAACAGACTGGCATATGATTCTCCCAATGGAGTGAAGGTCTTCTTCTTCTTCCGTAACCTCTCATTCTTAAACGCTGGATTGGGCCGAAAACCTGATCTGGGGTGTTTTTGGTAAGCTGGCGGGGGAGATGGGCATTTTGAGGAGCTGGGTACTGAGAATATGATGTGCGACTTTGGGATTTCTGTGGAGAGAAGTGGCGTCGGGGAGGGTCATCTAATGCACAAGGATAACCACAGGGACGATGTCGAGGCTGGAAGTGTTGATCAGGAAAACCTATTGGATCGTCTTTTCTGTTCCTCTTTCTTCCAACCAAGCTTGCTGGGATATTCGGAATGCCTTTCGAGCAACTCATGAGCTTGCCTGACTTGATTCCCTCTTCTTCTAGCTCCCCCATTCTTAACACCTCATCGTGAGCAACCTCGGAGGGATAATATTGGGCGTTATGAGCTTTGGGCGGGTGTTCATTGTTGAGAACTGTGGATGTGACCGGAGGGAACTTTTGGGAAAAGATAGTTGGACGACGAGTGATGGAGCTACTAGGGTGGCTGGGAAAGCTGTGATAAGCGGGTAAGTATGGAGAGGGTGGGGGATCGACCTGGCGTCATGTCCGGAGTTTGGGTAAGGACAGCGTCCAGGAGGTTGGGTGGTGGCGGGGGTGGTGCCGTTC
>NW_017698845.1:0-2600 GCF_001879085.1 Nicotiana attenuata | reverse complement strand
GGAGGCGCCACAAATACTGGAGCAGTTGGCGTGGAGGGCATGGAATTTGCTTGGGTGGTGGCAGCGGCGGTGTCTGAGAGGTGGTTCCGTAGTACTGCTGGTACGTCGGGAAAGCGGGAGATGAGTTCACTGTGGGAGGATCTTGGGGTTGAGCTGGTGGTGGGAGGTAATTGGGGTTGGCAGGATAGACGGGTGGTGGATGTCCCTTCGACCAGGCCTGGTACATTTCGGCCATTTGCTGCTTTAGTTTGTACATCTCTTCCCTCATTGTGTTAACGTCCACTGCCTCCTCATCTCTGGATGGGTCAATAATGCTCGCTTCCAAATCCTGATTGGCCATGTTTGATTTGTCCTTGGAACGGGTGTTGTAAGGATGGGTTGCCAGAATGCCAGTCAGCTTAAACACCTATCTGGACTCATCAACAACAACTTGGTTAGCGGTTAGGGCATTAACAAATAGATAATCGCACATTGATGGGTGGATGCACCTAAGCAGTCAAACGTTTCTATTATGCCTCTATTCATTCACATGCGTCATTCCGGCTTTCATTTCTTTTCTTGCCTAATTAGTTCCCACTCTTATCCTTTCACTTCGTTTTGCTCTCCCTCTTTTGGTTCTCTTTCATTTGGTTTTTTTTCCCCTGTTTGTATCATTCCTTTCTGGTTTTCCCTTTTATTATTTTGAGACGGTCGAATCCTATGGAGATTGCCTACGTATCACGACCCCGCGTGAATTAGACCAAGCGTAGTTCGTAAAAATAAATGCAAAGTAAGAGCATGATATTTTGGCAATTTCAATTTTATTGATAGCAAACTTATTACAAAGACTCAAAACAACTAACAGGCTCTAAGAACTACAAACTCCATCATCCCTGTTCTAATTCAAACAAAAATACAGACTCGATTCACTGACTCTGGTAAACAGAAATACAAACCCAAATGACCTAACTCCAAAAAATACAGACTCAGAAGACAAACTTTTCTTTTTTTTAGTAGAAGAAAGAGTGCAGACGCGAAGACAATTACGAATACATTAAAGCTCCTGGTGCCCGCGGGACATCATTCGGTCTCGCCACGGGCCTATATGCAAGTTCCCTTTGAAGTTTGTCTAGGTCGTTCATTATCTACTTTACAAATATCATCATTGATGCCAGGAAGGTGGTACGGGTCATGTTCTCGCACATTTGACATTTCCTAGTAATGGAATGAGCAACGGTTAAGATTCTCTCTCGGATTCTTCCTTTCTCTTGAAGCAACCACCCTATCTGTTGGGCCCTGGCCTCCAAAGTTCGCTCATCTGCTTGGCTTTGTTCCCGGAGTTGCTGCAAGTCCATTTCTAACTGTGCCAATGCCATGTAACACTGTTCTCTTTCGACTTTGAATTCTTTTGCCTGCTTGATCATACGGTTTTCTGTGGCAATAACCTTTTTCTTTAATTCTGTGACCTCATTGTCATATTTTCCTTTTAACTGTTTAACCATGCGGGCCCGTTCTTCTGCATTTTTAGCCAATTGTTTCTGGACCCCAGCTAATTCCTTTTCTGCCTTGTTGCAGTCAAAACTGCAGTCGTTCACCTTTTGCCTTAGATGCGCTATAAGCTTTGCATCTTTGGCACTTCTGACAGGATTATCGGCCTCTAACTTCATTTTCTGGATTTGGGCCCGTAAGGCTTCATTCTCTTTAGCCAATTGTTTTTTCTCACCTTCATCAGCCGCGGCTTGCAAGCTATTCTCAAATCGGAGGTCCTGGACCTGTTTTTCCAATGCTCCTATGCGGGCCCTATACTCATTTTCTTTAGTTAACCAATCCCACTGTTCTCGTGATGATTCAAAAAATTCCTGGATGTGCGGCCGTTTGGCCGGTCTTCCGAATGCGACGTCCCTTCTATACCAAGCCTGATAATCAGGCGACACTTCTCCTTTGGCTCGATCTCGAACACAAGTGTTCGCCGTCAAATACTGACATTCGCTCCAGACCTAACGGACCATTGCTTCAGGAAACTGGCCATCAGGGCCAATCTCAACCACTTGCAAACTAAGATCATCATCCTTGGGTACTATCTGACATCTCCCTAGCTGCCTCAACACTCGATACGGTGCGTAAGGCTGAATGCTTCTAAGCCCCATCAGAAGGAAATGTGGTCGGGCTGCCGGCATGTATACGATTTCAGCAATGGGTAACCATCCTAGTGTCCACTCTATTTGGTTAGCAGTGAGGGACCGAAAATATGTGGTCCAACCTGTGACCCCTTCTGGCAACTCAACCCCTTTAATCCTCGTGTAGAACTCTTCTATGCATGTTTTGTCTGGAGACCCATAGCTCAAAACTGAGGGCGATGACACAGGTGCTCGATCATCCACATTTGTAACAATAGATTGCACCCTTCGAAGAAAGATTCCCCGGCCTTGCAAGCTGTAAGAGCACGGAAGATGTCAGCCAATATCATAGGTGCCAGTGTACTTTTGGCTTGAGTAATTAATGTGCTGACGACCCCAGCTATTTTTATGTCAATGTTCCCATCCTTCCTTGGAAACACCAGAAGCCCCAGGAAAGCTACCATAAAGGCGAAACGTCGATGCTCTTCCCACTTTTGGCGGTTT
>NW_017698844.1:0-2601 GCF_001879085.1 Nicotiana attenuata | reverse complement strand
GGCTTGACTTTTGAATGGAAATTTGGGGTTGAGGAGCATTTGAGCTCGGATTTTGGTAAATTTGATATGTATAGACTCGTGGCGAGATAAGGAATCCGGTGATCTGAATTTTCTGATTTTTCGAGAAGTGGGCCCGGGGCTCGGGTTTTGCCAATTTCGTAATTTTCGATATTTTTCGAGTCTTTTCGATTGGGTTGTGTTCCCTTAGCCTATTGTAACGTATTCCTTGTGGTTTTGATCAGACTTGGCGCACGAGGAGGTCGATTCGAGAGGAAAGGGCATGGCGAGCTAGACTTTTGGTCGACTAGAGGTGAGTAATAATTTTAAATGTTGTCCTGAGGGTTTAAAACCCCGGATTTGCACAACGTAGTGCTATGATGAGATGAGACACGCGTTCAATGGCGAGCGCGGGGTCATTTACCATTGGGGATTGTGGCTTGGTCCAGTCCGGTTGATACTTTACCGCGTATTTGACTATGACTTGTTGTTTTTCACTACGACTTGGGCTTATTTCCATACTTGGGGCTTATTGCCGACTGTTTGAAATCCTTTGTGAGCTATCATCACTATTTCCTCACTAATTGGAATATATTTGAACTCAGTCCAGTTGAATTACACTGTTTTATGAACTCGGCTATATTTTTACTCAATTTTGAGATGTAAATGATATTTGCATTAGTGTTTGAGCTGAGCATTTTTTGGTTTCCTGATGCCCAAGGGGCTTATGATTATTTTTGGACCGATTGAGGCCTCGAGTGATATGTGAGGAGGCTTTCAGGCCTCGAGTGTAATGTGAGAAGGCTTTCAGGCCTCATGTTGATATGTACGGGCTTTCAGGCCTTATGATGATATAGCGCTTGGGCTGTAGGAGCCCCTCCGGAGTCTGCACCCCCTCAGTGAGCGCAGGTACCCATGTGATTTGAGAGTGAGCCCGAGGGGCTGATGTTGTACTGTGTGACTGATACTGAGCTCGCGGGGCTGATACTGTACTAAGAGCTTGATATTGAGCCCGAGGGGCAGGTTTCTGATTATTGCTTACTTGTTGAAAATATTTGTCTTTAACTGTTTTAAAAGAGAATTATTCGATACTTTACTGTTTGAAGGCTTAACTTATTTTACTGCTTGAGATAGCGTTATTTGTTCCTTCATGAGTTTCATGCTTTCATTCATTATTTATTTCTATTACTCACTGGGTCGGAGTACTCACATTACTCCCTGCACCGTGTGTGCAGATACAGGCATAGCTGAGTTCGTTCCTGAGCACTGATTCCTTCCAGACCAGGCAGACTAGGGGTGACGAGGTAGCTGTCGACGTCCACAGCCCCGTTTTCTCCCTTATCTTCTGTATTTAAACTATCTTCAGACTTTGTTCCTAGTTCTAGACTTTGTAAAATTCTAGTAAACTCTATAGTAGCTCGTGACTTGTGACACCCCGATTTCGGGCTGTGTCGGGATGGTCCCCTGTTTTATCACTTTTCTTCCACACTTATGATAATTTTATTAATGTTTTAGACTTATTCATGCTAAGTAACTATTAAAGAGGTATCGATGTTCTGTTGTCTGGCCTTGTCTTTACGAGAGGCGCCATCACGACCGGGTTTGGGAATTGGGTCGTGACATGTACATCCCGTGGTCGTACCATAGGCTTTCCCGTACTATACATCTCTACGAATCTAAGCTAGCCAAATCTAGAATCAATTAGGACTTTAAGGTTGAATGTAGGCTAAGGGATGGGTAAGATAAATTTATTAATAGTGACTAACCCTCCTAAGCACTTTAATACACTAACCTAAAAAATTAAGCACTTTTCTTCTCAACCAATTCACTCACCACAAACCATACTCAATCTAGCACTTTCTTCAAATTAAGCACTCTACATCCCCACTAGCATGCATTATTAAGATTAGGGTTATGTATTTTTTTATATATAAACATTATTTGTCTCTTTTTTTTCTTTCTTGAAATTATCTTTTCTCTTTTTTTTTTTGTCTACACACACTCCATACGTTAAGGCTCATCGGCTAGTGGTATTTTTCACTATTTTAGTGCACCTTATGGGCCTTTCCATGGTTCCACTCGAAAGCTACTTTCCAAATCTCTCACCTTACTTATTTTAGCTCCTAAGTGCCTTCGGAGGTAAAGATTCAACAAGCTCAAATGGGGATACAACTTGTAGTGTGGGTGCCAAAGAAAGGTCCATAGGCTCAAAGGGGATAGCAACGAAATTTTTTATTTGTGAGTGACAAACACCTCTATGATCAAGCAAGAAACACCTACGTCATCTCCTAGATTAGCAAAACTTAATGATTTCTCTTTGATTAACACACAGGGCAAGTTCTAGACTACACAAGATAGCACATAATACCATAAATCCTTACACACACATTGCAGATGACTCACTCAAGATGGTTTTGTTCAACTCTCAAGTCAAATAAGCATAAATAGTTGAGAATTTTTAAGCAATAATGCACTAAGTGGCATACAAGTCAAACGACTAGAGAAAAAGGCATCACACAGTAGGCTACTTATTTTACTTAGGCATTATAATTCAAATTAAATATTCAGGAAGACAGAGCACATGCTAGCTTAATGTTCCAGCAC
>NW_017698843.1:0-2601 GCF_001879085.1 Nicotiana attenuata | reverse complement strand
ATAGTTGTTTCTCCCTTGTCGGGACGTATTTACTTATGCTGTCGAATCCCTTGCCGGGATAGTGTAGACCTTTTGATCCCTTGTTGGGACTCTCGTTATAATTGACAATATTATATATGGATCGGGTTGCACGCCGCAACAATATTATATATGGATCGGGTTGCACGCCGCAATAATATTATATAAGGATCGGGTTGCACGCCGCAACAATATTATGTATGGATCAGGTTGCACGCCGCAACAATATCATGTATGGATCGGGTTGCACGCCGCAACAATATTATATATGGATCGGGTTGCACGCCGCAACAATATTATATATGGATCGGGTTGCATGCCGCAAAAATATTATATATGGATCGGGTTGCACGCCGCAACAATATTATATGGATCGGGTTGCACGCCGCAACAATGATAAGTGAAATGGGAGCGGGTGGCACGCCTGCCACGAGATACAAGAAATGGGATCGGGTTGCACACCTGTAACAAGATGTGAAAAGAAAGTGAAATCTGCCTTTGTTTCCCTTATCCTTGTTAGTGGGTGGTTTTTGATTCCTTAATAATTCTCTTGATATTCTGTTTTTACTTGTTATTCCCCGAAGCATGTTTCCCCCTCACATCTTTATTTATTTATCTCTACTTTACTTTCTGCTGTATATTATACAACTGCACAGGTTTATTTGGTAGTCTGGTCCTAGCCTCGTCACTACTTCGCCGAGGTTAGGCTAGGCACTTACCAGCACATGGAGTCAGTTGTGCTGATACTACACTCTGCACTCTTTTGTGCAGACCCCAGTGTTGTGGACTTCGGACCGTAGGTTGGAGGCTATTTTCAGTTCACGCGGAGATCCAAAGTAGACTTGCAGGCGTCCGCAGGCCCTGACGTCTCCTCTATCCTTATTTCCTGTTTCATTTTCCTTATATTCAGAAACAGTGTATTGATATTTTCTTCAGACTTTGTATGTAGTAAATCTTAGACCGTCTGTGATACTGTGACACCAGTTCTGGGTAGTCGAGGTTCAAACACTTGTATTAAATATTCGTGTTCAGATAGCTTATGGCTTCTTTCTTCCGCTTATGTTAAGTTCCGCAGTTTAAATGTTATTATTATTATTAAAATTGCTAATGAATATAAAATGAGTAAAAAGGGTAAATTGTGAAATTTGTTGGCTTGCCTAGCTCGTACTAGTAGGCGCATCACGACTCCCGAGGGTGGAAATCCGGGTCGTGACAGTTCAAAAACCTAGAGGTAGCTTGATATGGACTTCTTCCTTGAGAAAATCATTCAGGAAGGCACTCTTCACATCCATTTGGAATAAGGTGAATTCCATATGTGAAGCAAAGGCAATGTGGATCCTAACAGCTTCCATGCGAGCTACTGGGCCAAAAGTCTCATCATAATTGATCCCTTCCTCCTGATTGAATCCTTGGACAGCAAGCCTTGCTTTGTTCCTTGTAGCATTTCCATGTTCATCCAGCTCATTCCTGAATACCCACCTGATCCCTATGATGGTTCTGTCTGAGGGTCTATGTACCAGGTGCCATACCTTGTTTCTTTTAAATTGATGCAGTTCCTCTTGCGTTTCAGTAAGACAACTGCATCCTACAAGGCTTCCTTGATATTTTTTGGGTTCTATTTGGGATAGAAATGCTGAGAAGGCTAGGGTTCATAATGGAAGTACCAGGTTCATCTTGAGAAGTAGAAGAGGATGTTGCATTGTCTCTCACCCGTCTCCTTCATCTTACTCATCAAATCAGCCTTCCCATTTGAAACTCCAGATATTTCCCAGGGACCAAAAGTGGTTCATTATCTTAATCATCACTGTTTCCTCCCTTTTAGAGGAGGATGTCTCGTTGAATAGCACATGAACACTTCTTTCCACATAGTGTTCTATTTTGTTGTAGACTTTGTGGGCTTTGCTTTGAGGGGAGTATCCCAGAAGGATTCCTTCATCGCTTTTTGCATCACACTTCCCAAGCTGGTCCTTCCCGTTGTTGAGAACATAGCATTTTCATCCAAAGATTCTCAGATGAGTTATCTTTGGTTTTCTTCCATTTAGCAACTCTAGGAGGTTTTGTTCATGAGAGGTCTGATCATGCACCTCTTTTCACTCCTGCTCAGTATTCCCATAGGAATTGCATGCTCCGTGTCCTTTGAACTTTGAATTTGACAGACCATGGACCAGGTCCTTCTTCATCAATATATCCAGAAGTGAGACACTTGTATCCCCCCAATCCGTTATGCCAGGTCTTCGAATCATTGTCAATTGCATTCAAGCAGCTCATATCACCAGCTTAGTCACGAACTTCTACCTTCTTTTCTTCCCCATACCTAGAATGTACCCCTTCTTTCCATTATCCAAAGGGTACATCCCTTCCTTGCAGGGATTTCAGTAAGAGAAAATCCATGGTATTTCCAGTCATGTACGTTGAGCATCTACTGTCCATGATCTATTGCAGTCCGCTTCCTCCCACTGTTCCCTGCACATCTAAATTATGGGTTAGATTTAGGAACCCAAACTAGTTTGGGTCCCTTGTTATGATAGAAGGGATGGATAAGGGCTTTTCTAGTCCATGCAGGCAACATTTGTTTCTTGCGAG